>NC_052354.1:32664734-32971170 GCF_009727055.1 Benincasa hispida
TGCAT
The DNA here is from genome assembly GCF_009727055.1 of Benincasa hispida. Lineage (NCBI taxonomy): Eukaryota > Viridiplantae > Streptophyta > Magnoliopsida > Cucurbitales > Cucurbitaceae > Benincasa > Benincasa hispida. Next base: position 32,664,740 of record NC_052354.1, read on the forward strand.
GCGCCTTTTATTAAACGAAGAGCATCAAATCCTCTACGTGATCGTTTACCTTCAGCGTCCACGCGATCGGGCAACCAATGCTACGTGATAGAGTAAACGCTTTACCCCATCGTTTAGCATTAGGTAAACGATCGTTTAGTAAATACTACATGATACGACCAACTCTTGGTCTTCTTCTTCGTTGAGAACCACATCTCCATGTTTCAAAACTTCATCACGAACAACTCGACAAACTCAAACACTTTGAATTACAGACTCAATTGCTTGTTAATTATGCCCAAAAACACAAGGACCCTTACAAATTAACACTTTGTAATCAAAAGAAAGCTTTAAATATAGGCAATTAACTCATAAACATTCATCAACACCATCCACAAACACATTTAACAATTAAACGCAAATGCAGAAAACCCACCACGACTGTAAAAGAAGTTCAAAGCAGAAGTGAAATTTGAAATATCAGAACAACCTGGCTCTGATACCAATTGAAGGAAATCAAACATGAGAATTTCCATGAGCAGTGAAATGATCATTCCAAATTACATTCGAAATTGAACATACACAATTACAGTCAAGAAACGGAAACTTACAGGTCATGCACAGGACGAAATTATAGCATGCTGATAACGGGCAGAAATACACGTTATTACAGCACAAATAAGTAAAACAATGAGGGAATGCGACAGTAAAAATATACAAAATCATGTCCAAAAGCGTTAAACTAAGAAGATTGCGATCGCATCTGCCCATCGCATAAAAGCAGCTAATTTACTTATTTTGTGCAGGAAAAATGCGTTGGCACAAGCAAATTGTGATCCAAGGAATTTGGCGACAGTGCACTGTAAAAGATTGCGACCACAAAGCCATGCGATCGTATGCACTCGCGGGAATTTGCTCAAGAAGGTGGCCACATAAAAACGACACATCAAGATGAAAGCATAATAAATCATGATGGGACGGAAAGCTGATGACGGTCGAATCCAAATTTAGTTGACAAGCCATTAACAACACACTGTAGTAGGTACATTCAATTTTTCGGTGACCATTAATCGGCGCATCAGACAGAAGATTTAATGACCTCCCATCATTGCAATCATTAGAGAGAGAAGCTTCTTCACCTTGAGCTCTATAAATACTGAAAGCCACTATTGTTAAAGGAGTTCGACACAGTTCGTCACATATAGAAGATAGATCATATACAAATAGATAGCCGTTAGTTTGTAGTTATTCATATACTTAGAAGGCAGAGGCGAGCGAAGAGAAGAAGACACCGAGAGATCATTCCTGGTTAACTCAAAAGACTGTCGGGAAGCACTGTAAAAGAAAAGAGGGTCGACACTTGTGAAAGCAAGGATATTCTTTTGGACAGAGTAGAGTAAAAAGATAGTGTAAAAGGCTCGGGAAGCAAGACATTTCTACCGGGCTTCTTATCCCTACTTTCCATTGTTGTTTTGTATTCTGACTTTATTTATAAAATGGGATTCTCATATCAACATCTGTTCAATATCTTCACATTTCGCATGAGTAGCTAAATTCCTGAATGGGTTGAGAAGTACTTAGCTAGCATGACCTAAGATCTTCACTTTATGCGATAATCTTGTCTTATATATGCGTCCTTTACCCTTTAGAGATACTTGAGAGAGTAGTCTAAAGAAAGAACCTAGACTTGAGAGAGTCAGGTTAGAATCTAGGCTTGAGAGAGTTAGATTAGAGCCACATAAGCAAGAGATAGAAACTTAGACATAAATTTTGTTTGCTATTATGAATCGCATGCACCTTAGAAATAGGATATGATAGTATGCGGTCACCTTGTGTATGTATGTATCATTCATCATCGCATAGACAAGAATAGAGGCTTAGACATAAGTCCTATTGACATTATCGTATACGTCGCATGCGTGCTAGAAATAGGAACTATGGCATTTGCATTGAGAAATGACATGCTATTGTGTGTGTGTAGCATGATCGCATAACTTGAACGTAATCTGAAGAAGTGTTAGCTAAATTTTTTCTCAACCCGTTCATCGCATACCCAGTGTAACTTTTGATTTCATCAACTCTTTGCTCAAATCCGTCGCATAGACTTATACTTAACTAAACTCCAACCAACTTACTTGTTTCTGCCATCGCGAAGGAATCAAAATTTACTATCGCATAATATCTAAATAGTCCCTGTGTTCGACCCTGGACTTACCAGGAAATCTAGTGAGATTTATACTTGGGTTTTACTAGGAAAACGTGCATGCGCAATGCATAACTCATCACCGCAATTATACACCATTATTTCATCACATTCACAACGCATCACATGCTTTATAAGATAATCAAGGGAAAGATTATACATACCTTTGAAGACTCATACTTCAAACTCCCTCGATCTCAAATGCTCGTTTAGTCTCCAAGACAGCAACACATGAACGCTCGAACTTAACGACCGCAACACAACACGATCAATCAACAAACACGAACTCAACGATTTCCAAGATCACGAACCCAACGAATGACCTCCAGAACCTCAAACTCAGTGGAGTTGAGTAAGACACCACCACAATGGCTACCTTGGTATTCTCGGTGTGAGAATCCAAATTATGGGCTCTGTGCAGACTTGGTTAGAGGAAGAGACCGGAGGAATAACAATCGTGTAGATGATTGAGAAAGTGGGAGATGAGAAGGGTCTATCGTATAGACGAATGCTCAATAGTTTAGAAGAAGACAATCTATTGCATGGAAAAAGCCCTGCAATCGCTTAGCTACAACCAGCTGAGTGAACTATCGTATAGAGTCACTCCATGATCATTTAGTCTCTCTTTCAGCTATCGTTTAGTGAAAACCAATTCACCTGACAGCAATCCGTGAGTTCCTTTCCGAGAATAGCAACTCTTCTAAATTTAAGAAAACATTTTTTTCTTTATCTCACGGTTACCATAAAACCACCAATAATCTTCCACTCAATTGGATATTAGAGAAAAAGAGATAATTATCTAATAATTAATACCATTATAAATATATATGACAACCAACTTACCATACTATATTTATAACTATAGTTTTAATATTTCATCTCATGAAACATATAAACCATAGCTATTTTTCTATTTTATGGTACTTAATGTAAATCTCATTTACATTAATCCTCCACTTGATGTATCTCATACATCACACGATTATATCATATATAATCAAATTTACTGTTGTCAATTTGAACATTTTAAATCAGCACCAAATACTGATTCTCAACTTGAATCCATTGAGCTACCAAGGGGACCTTATGGACCTGTATCTTGAAGCTCCAACGATACGTGAATAACTGACTAAACTCTTTAGTCATGGGATCCACCATCTGTTAACTGCCAGGCACTCCATAAAGACCGATAGTTGTACTCTCCTTACTACAGATATATCTTGTGTCCATATCAATCAATCAACAGTGTGATAACCCTTCACAGATCGCTTGTAAGTACAGCTGGGCCAATAAACGTTATGCCCCTATAGTTACATCTAACTTCTTAAGTACCACCGATCCCTCTAATGAACATAATTCATAGTCCTACTATGACTGAGTCCTTTTTTCCAAAGAGAAGCTGTGGCCACTAGTTCAAGACCCAGAATTAGCCTTTAAGGGAGCAATCTATCTACTTACCCCTACTTCGAGGAATGAGTGAATTCCATTTTGTTTAATAAATGAATTCCATCTTGTGTAACTGAGTTCCCAGCTCCTGATAAGTCTTAAAAAAGGTAGGCACGTTGAGTTGGCAATCTGGCCACTCTCATCCATACTAATCAAAGGACTGCCTTCAAAGGCAAGAGTTCCCAAAACACTCAGGATTGAGGTCATGTTACATATGGTCGTTTAGGTGAGATGTAAGTCTCAAGTATCAATGGCATTATATAAAAAGACTATTCATCTCGCGGTCTGGTCTTATACAAACTCTTTATATAGGATACCCCTGCTCGCATATCTCCACATGAATGGTCAGGATCTACCATCTATAGTAGTTCACAATACTTGCAAACCTTTACAAAGCGGGCCGTATCCATAGTGTCACCAGGATCAGGTATCTCTCCTTAATCCTTATACTACAGATCTTTTTGGTTTATCACTTAAGGCATGATCCATTTGTATATCTCATATACATGCTTGAGTTTACATACAATAACCATGGAGCTTTGTTTATTGGATATGAGTAAATAGCAAATAAAATCACTCTTATTTTATTCATAACAATGTGTACAGTTTACAAACTATGAGACTCCGGGAGAATTAGGACACCAATCCCAACACAAACCATCTGGATCGATTGGTCAACGAACGTTGGCGAGGTCAACGAGTGGGAGCACACGGGTTGCGAAGCGAGCGCACAGGTTAGAGCTTTGGGCGGGTCGGTTGCTGACGGATGGCAAGCATACAAGGCACTAAAGGAACCAGGTCGTTCTCTCTCAGACCAACGAAAGGATGAGGCCCTTTGTTTAAGACCCGACAACTTTTCTAGTATCTTTAAAATGGGTAAGAGTGAATTCCATCCTGCAAATTCTATGTCCCCAGCCATCTACTCGGTCTTATCCTTGAAATTAAAGGAATATTGAGCAGCGATGTTGAGCTTACCCTCACCTACGCAGATCAAGGGACAATTACGAATAAACATGAGTTCATAGAAAACTCAGGATTCAAATCAAGTTATCTTACACAATCTCGTGTAGAATACTCCCGCTCACATGTCTCTACATGAACGAACTTATCACATCGTTTATGACACTTTACAATATTTGTAGCAATAAAAAAGCGAGTTATATTCAATAGTATCTCCAGAAATAGGTACCCAACCTAATCCAAGTACCATAGACGATTTAGGCTATTTTACTCGAACTTGATCAAGTTTATGTCTCCATATAAAGTCCAAGTATTCATGACAATAACCAAAGGTTCATAGTTTATTGGATTTAGACTTATTAAACAATCAACAACCCTTGTCTGAATAAACTTCATATACGTTTATTATTTACAAAACTACGAGTTTTAGGACATACAAGCCAATAATGTAGTATAGACTGCAACCTATATTTTGAATCGTGTTCCATCCAAGAGTGTTTCTGAAATGCCTTTGTAATTATGGAATAGTTGTAAAGGTAGTTTACGTCATTTCAAGATTTGAGGTTTGCCAACACATGTGCTTAAGGCTAATTCTAAGAAATTGGAACCTCGTTCAAAATTATGCTTATCTGTAAGCTATCCCAAAGAAACAAGAGGTGGTTACTTCTACAATCCTAAAGATAATAAACTATTTGTGTCGATAAATGCTATATTTTTAGAAGAGAACCACATTAAGGAGCATAAACTGCACAGTAAGATAGTATTGAATGAGCTTTTCAGCGAAACTACTGAACCTTCAACAAGAGTTGTTGAAGAGTCAAGTTCATCAACAAGAGTTGTTAATGTTGGTTCATTTAGTAGGTCACATACACCTCAACTGTTAAGGAAGCCTCGACATAGAGGGAGGGTTGAAAACCTGCCTATTCATTATATGGGTTTAGTAGAAACCTTGACCATCATATCTAATAGTGACGTTGAGAATCCATTGTCCTATAAATAAGTAATTGAAGATGTAGACAAAGGTGAATGGAACAAAGCCATGGACCACGAAATGGAGTCCATGTACTTCAATTTAGTCTAAGTTCTTGTAGATCAACGGGATGGGGTAAAACCTATAGGTTGCAAATGAATCTACAAGAGGAAAATGGGTGCAGATGGTAATGTGCAAACCCTTAATATTAGACTTGTGGCAAAGGGTTATACCTAGATGGAGGGAGTTGACTATGAAGAGACTTTCTCATCTTTTTCCATTCAGATACTCCTGTCCATTGCCGCATATTATGATGATGAAATTTGTCAAATAAATGTCAAGATTGCCTTCCTGAATGGAAATCTTGAGGAGACTATCTATATGCAACAACTCGAGGGATTCATAACCCAAGGTCAAGAGCAAAAGATTTGCAAGCTTAATCAGTCAATTTATGGACTAAAACAAGCTTCTTGATCATGGAATAAAAATTTTGATATTGTGATAAAATCTTATGGCTTTGATCAAAATGTTGATGAACCTTGTGTTTACAAGAAAATCATCAACGGTTCAGTAGATTTCTTAGTGTTGTACGTAGACGATATCCTACTTATTGGAAATGATATAAGTCTACTGTCACACCCCCTCCCGAGCTCACCACTCTGGCCGAAAAGAGAGTGTGAGGACAACAGATATTAGGAACTTCTACTATCTAGGATTTTTTTTTCCTTTTCCTATTACAAATCATAACTGAGCTATTTCAGTTAGAAGTGTTTTATACAATACATTATCGTTTTTCAATTATAAGATTACACTACTACCATGTGTCTGAATCCTCCTAATACAGCTGTCGAGTTGAGATGATTTTTGCAATCACTTCGCCGACTGGTTCTAAGAACAATCCATCGCCCTTTTTTTGATACCTTGAGGGGTAGAGGATTTAGAAAAAGATTTGGAAAACATGAGCAAGAGTGCTCAGTGAGTGGTAAGTTCAAACTAAAATATTATTTACCTTCAAAACATTTTTGGGGAAGCAATAAATGAGACGAAGTTGGCATGATCACATAATTCTCCAATTACATAGCAAATCACTATGAACTGGTTTGAGGAAACAATTTCCAGTATCTCAAACAATCCGTCGAATGTGCACATGTCGAAATTCCTGCTAGACGTACTCGACTCGTGGATAATCCTAGCCAGATATACTGACGATTCCAGTCAAACGTCCACGAAGTATGCTAATAATATCTTTGGCACAATTTCCAGTTTCCAGTCAAACTAATAGTAGCAAACATCCAAACCATGACTCACAGAGAAAATAGTCGTCCAAACAAAAGAATAATAATTATAATCCAAGAAAACATATTTTAAGATCATGCCAAGTTTACCAAACTGGTATAAATATATAATACATCCAAACATTCAAAAATATAAACCACTCATCGTCAATTTTCTTTTCTTTCGAACTTCCCATCCCACGGATAAGCGAAACCAACAAAAATTAAGTAACAAAAATTGACTGACCGTCGGTGTGGTCAATCAATTGGCATGTTCATCCCTTCAAAATTAAGTAGAATCGATTGCCAAAAGATAGGTATTCAATGATCAGCGACAGTTTGAGTTTAAAACCGACACCGACAGATCGATGCTTACCCTTATTAAGATGGGGATGAAGTTGCTCTAATAATTTTCACGTTATATGTATATTCCTTTTTCTCTTAGATTTTATAAATTATGTATAAATGGTCAATTCTTGTTAGTAAAGATTGTGCAACCTTGTCGAAGTAAGCATGTTCAATTGACATGACAATGCGTTAGCGACTAGATCTGTAAAAAGGAATTTATGCAACCTCCAACATATTTTAATTGCAATTTTTAAGTATCATTTAAAAATAACAAAGAAAAAGTATTCTGCGTTCAATTTTATATTTGGAGAATTTTCGGAGAAAGAAAAATGTCAAACTATTTACAAAGATAACAAAAAAAAAATAATAATAATAGACATTGATAGACTTCTATCGACTTCTATCAGTGATAGATTTCTATCGATTTCTATATTGATAGACACTGATAGACTTCTATCAGCCTCTATAAAAAAATATTAAAATTTTGCTATTTTATGTAAATAGTTTTCCTTATTTCTCTAATTTAGAAAATCTCCCTTTCTATTTTCTTAGGGTTGTTGTTAAAATTGAATTTTTATTGTTTTTAAAATTGAATTTTATTTTTCTAAACTAAATTTATCATAATATACATGGCATAATTTTATTATATATATAATCATAGTTTAAATTTCCATCAAAATCTTGAAATTTCGAGATTTCAAAGGGCTCGAAATTTGATTGGGGGAAATTTCATTTTCCCCTAATTTCGACAAGATTTTGAGAACATTTCAAGAAATTTTGAAATTGAGAATATTACGATTCTCCCATTTCAACGAAATTTTGAGATTTCGAGAAAATTTCACGAAATTTCGACATTTCGAGGAAATTTAAATTTTTTTTGACATTTCAAGGAAATTTCAACGTTTTTAATTAATTACACTAGCACCGTTCAAAGTTTTCAATTTTGTGGCCCTTATTACATACAATTTTCACACACCAATGTCATTTTCAACAAAGGATTAAGCATTTTTATGTGTTACTTTTTCTAATTTCCAAGTTTTCTCAATTTTTAACTTTATTTTCTCTAAAAAACTTATATTTATTTTTAACTTCATTCAATTTTTTTCATTAAGTTTTTGTTGGGAATGTCCTAAACTCACAGTCCGTAAATGTTGTTAACATATTCTATTTATCAATAAAAAGGTTGTTGAGTTTTTTATTCAAAAAATTACTATTGATATTGCATTCTTTTATCAAAATCTAATAAATAAATTCATGGCTATAGTATGAATACTTTAACTTTATATGGTGACATAAATAGGATCAAGTTAAAGTATATAGTCAAAATGGTCTATAAGAATATGGATTTAATTGGATATCTCATCCTGGTGATACTATTGGATGCGACCCATTTTGTATGTTGATATAAATGATGTGATCCACAAATCATCCATGTAGAGATATGTGAGATTTGTAGTCTATAAGTATATGGATGAAATTGAGTATCTCATCCTGGTGACACTATTGGATGCACCCATTTTGTATGTTGATACAAATGGTGTGATCCACAAATCATTCATGTAGAGACATGTGAGTGGGGGCATCCTATGCAATGAGTTAGCATAAGACCGGACCTCGAAATAGTCACTTTTCTTTTAACGACCATTTACTATTAAAACTGACTATTTCAAACTAAAATGACCTAGGGTAACTCGATCTTAATCTTGAGCTAACTATGAACTCCTGTTTATTCGGGATTTTCTTTTGATCTGCATAGGTGAGAGTAGTCCAACAACTCTACTCAATAAGCCTCCCATTTTGGGGATAAGACCGGATAGATAGCTGGGGACATAGTGATGTAAGATAGAATTCACTCCTACCCAACTTAGGGTTAGCATATAGGTTGTTCTCTTAAGTGCTGATGCCTAGTCTTGAACAACGGGGCCCCACCCTCTCTGAGTAGATAGGGTCATGATTTATAAGTTGTACTATAAATCAATTGTTCAATAGAAGATCAGTGGGAGCTTAAGGATCAAGATGTATTTACAGGGGTAAAACGATAATTTGACTTAGTTGAAAATATGAATGACTTGTGAAGAATCGACTTACTGATTATGATTAAAATGGATAGAAATACATCTACAGTGATGAGAGTACAACTATCGAGCTATAGTGGTAAGTCTTGATAGTTAACGAATAGTAACTAATTCGGTTTAAAGAGTTTAACCAATTAATTGCAAATCGTTGGAACTCGTGATCTGTAGATCTGGAGGTCCATAAGGTCCCTCTACTAGCTCGTAAATCGGATTAGTAAATTGAGTATTTTAGATGAGATTTGAAATTAGGGTTAAGAATTTGAAATATTCAAATTCAATTAGGGTTTCAATTAATTGTATTCGATACATTTGAAATATTAAATTTTATCAAAATTAAACAAAGTTGGAGAATTAATTAATGTTTAAATTAGTATTTAAATATTAATTACATGAAATTGAATTCATTGTAGTGGAATTTGTGTTTTATTAATTTAATATTATGATATTAAATTAACAAAATAATTAAAATAATTAATTAAATTAGTTTTATCTCAAATTAATTACTAATATATAAATAAATCAGTTTATTTGAAAAACAAAATTATTTTAAAAATCAATTTGTTTTAAAAACAAATTGGATAGTGAAATTTTCCAAAAAGTTGGAAAATCCCACTTTGGTGCAAAGCACCTTACTCAATCTCCACTCGATTCTTCAATTAATTCATGAAGCAGATGCTGGTCACCATGCACGCACACTATCTGCATGTTTTTAAACTTAAAAATTGAAGTTCAAGGATGAAGAAGAGGGATGGGGAGAAATTGTAACCCATATTAACCTTCCTCAAATCCATCTGAATTCAGCTTAATTTAGTGTTTCCACTACATAGTCCTTACTAGAGTTTAGTTGAGAAGATCTTCGTGGTGGTCTACTTGAAATTTGAAGCACCAATTTGTGATATTCTGCTGAAATTGAGGAGGATTCATCAAAGGTAATGTATTACTCAAACATTCTTATGAAATAGTTTTGATAAACATGTTTTAAACTCAAAATAAGTTTAATTAGAATGTTTATTGATTCTGATTTCTTTCGTTGCATGTTAGTATACTCGATCAGTTTTCACACCATTTCACCTCAAAATGGAATTCACGTGAGTTACAAAACTTTCATAATTTTCACATTTCACCTCAAAATATTTCTCAACTTTATATTATTTTGTAATTATTTTTCATTTCTTTTTTAAATTTCTGCTCTCACATCAACATTTATACATACATAGACATCTAAATGTTATCTAAGTTACATTAATTAATTATAACAATTTTCATCAATTTCCATCTGTTTCCCAAAATTTCCATTGATATCGATATTTCCATTAAATTGGCACCTCGATATTTTCATTGACATCGATAAATTTCGAACCATGTATATAATAATTGAAAATTTTAAATTATTTATAAATGGGCATAATTTTATTAATTTTCACGTGATATTATGAAAATTAAAAAAAAAAAATAGCATACACCTATTGCATATTAGTTATTTTAAAAAGTTACGAGGGTTTGCACGACATTCACATAAAAACATGTTTCATGGAATTAAACTTACATTTTGTTGATTTTATGTCGATGTGGTTCGATCTAAATTAGTTGGTTAGATCCAACAAAAACATGCAACATTATTGAGATGTATTGCCTCTTCAATTTCAATTTTGGACACATGTTGCCTTTCTATACCTTTCAATTTTAATAATATACAATTTTTAATAATATACAATTTCATCTTTAATTTGAAAAGTATGAATTTACAATTGTTCCAAGATATCTCATTCAACCCTAACAAACTCAAACTAAGGGAATCAGGGATGGATATAGATTTTGTGGAGAAATATTAATTAGTGAGAGAATATATATAATATATATATTTATATATTGATATTAAAGTGGATTAAGAGGTTTAAGAGTAATTGCAAGAGGAGAGATATGGCAGTAACGTAAATTGGAAACAGACTATATTCACAAGTCTAATCCAAACCATAAACAAATAAACGACAATAAATTCAACAATTTTAAGAATATCGTGTTGTTTTTAGATTAAAACCCATTTTCCAAATTCCACCAACGAATCCTCCTCCTCCTCCTTCTCTTCTCAACGTCTATCTGCAAAAAATCCTCTCTCCCTCTTCTACTTTCCCTTTTCCCGAGGCCTTACCCATCATTACAACACCAAAATTCCCACACCCCATTTCCCATTTCCCCCAGTTCTTCTGCATTTTCCATCTCCCACCTGCCCATTTCCTCGAAATCAACGCATTTCATCTCCTCTTCCTCTCCTCTGATTCTAAATTTGTGTAATCTCTTCTTTCTCCTCTGTTTTTTTTTTCTTTTATTGTTTTGATTTCCTTCATTAGATTCTGTTGGTTTGTTTTTGTTGGGTATTTGAATCAATTTGAGGGGAATTGTGTTTAGAATTGAAGATTTTGTGGGATTGAAGGTTTGGATAGATTGGATAATATTTTGGGTTTGGGTGTTCTTTTTCTTTTTTGTTTTTCGATGATGGGAGAGTGTGTGGATCTATGGTGGAGGTGGGATGGTGTTATGGTTCCGATCGAGATAAGAATTGAATGATCTCATGAGATTGATGTAATTTCTTTTTTGCTCTTTGATTATGAAGCTGGAGGGAAATTATGGGTATGTTATGATTCTTCTCCTCGCATGGCGGTCGATCTTGCTGTTTTGCTTTCTTTTTTGCTTTCGGTTTTCTGTTTTTAGATGATCTTGCTGGATTGTTGTATTGGGTTCAAATATTTTTTTGTTGTTATTCGTGATGCTCTCTTCACTGCATTGTTGTTTTAGAGCTTGGAGTTAAGTTTTTACCCTTCTCGCCTCTTTTACATTTTGTTCATCGCTTAAAGTTTGTTGGGTTTGCCAATTTTTTTCAGTGTTCCTGGAGAGAAATTAATATAGGAAGTATTTGTTTATAGCAAGGAGAAATGCAGAGTTTTTGGTTGTTTGTAATGTTGTGCATGATCCTTATGTCTTTCTTTGATAAAACACCGAGTTTTATTGAGAAGAGTGAAAGAATGCAAACTTAACTTAGAAGAGCCAAAACAAAAACCTTCATTATAGATTTAATAAAGGTTCCAATCAATAAGAATAAGGATGAAAGGATAATTCCAAAACTCTTTAGAAATAAACACCCACAATGAATCGTGGAACTAGCTCTCTAAGTTCTCTTAAGAAAATGGAATACAGCTTATGAATATTTTGAGTTTAGTGCTGAATTAATGCTGCTCGCCCCTCTTCCTTTATTTTAACCATTTGCTAGCAAGTTAGTAGCAACTCTCAACAAACTTTTACTAACTTATGTACTGACCAACTAACTCAATGGCCAACAACTAACTCCCTTCTCTAACTGATTAGTTCTGAGATTGTGATTTTTTTTTTTTTAATTTTTGGAGCTCATCATTTTTTCTTAGCTTATAGATGGTGTTCTCTTCATAAATCTTCTTGGAACTATACCAAGTTCTTTTTAATCCTTTCACTTAGGAAGAATATTCTATCCTGCCCTGCTTGTAGTATCTTTTCTTCTCAAGGATTTCATCTTTGCTTTTAGTTTTGACTTGTAAAGATGTGATTTTCTTGGAACACTATTTCCTCTCTTAGCAGTCAGTAATGTTCCATTTGGTAATCTCTTTTGGCTTTGGGAGTGGGAGGAGTAGTAGCATCCCCTTCCCTTTTAGTAATAAATTTTACTTTTTGTTTCTCTAATAAAAAGAGTGTCAACTGAGATTATATTGCTTTCCTCTCTCTGAGTGTATATGATAGTTCTTTTGGTAATTATTCGTCGTATTTTGTTAGATTGGAGACCCTTATTCTAGGGTGCTTCCTTTTGTGGGCTATGTTTTTTGTATGGCCAATGAAAGCCATTCTTTTATAAAGAAAAATAAATAATAATAATAATAAAAGAGAGAGAGGTAAAGTAAGGTTGTATTTTGAATTTGTTTTCTTTGTCAACAGCAGGGTTTTGGATCATGGTATGATGTGGTTAAAGCACTGATAAAATTACCAGTATGGTTGGTGGGGAAGAAAATGACTTAAATGAGCCAAGTTTGTCAAATGGCCAAGAAACTCCACGTCAAGATGTTAGAGCTGTTTCTTCCTTTTCATCCTCTTTGTCATCCTCTTCGTTTGAGAACGAGTTACACGAGCCTAGGAACGAGAATGCCCAATCTCAATCTAATGAAAATCCCTCTAGGAACAAGAATGCCCAATCTCAATCTAATGAAAATCCCTCTCGTGAACTGGTTCTATACGACTCTTCTGCTAATGATGGAGGTGCAAATGAACCTGTATCCACACCTGTTGAGCATCAGCGTCCACCACTTCTTGGACACTTGACTCCCAATTCTTCTAGAGTCTTACCGTCAGTAGGGGCCTTTACTGTACAGTGTGCAAGCTGTTTTAAATGGAGGCTCATTCCAACGAAGGAAAAATATGAGGAAATACGTGAACATCTGTTAGAGAAACCTTTTTACTGTGAAACTGCTCGTGAGTGGCGGCCTGATATCTCTTGTGATGATCCTGCTGACATTACTCAAGATGGTAGTAGGCTTTGGGCAATTGACAAGCCGAATATAGCACAGCCTCCTCCTGGCTGGCAAAGGCTACTACACATCAGAGGTGAAGGAAGCACCAAGTTTGCTGATGTGTATGTACTTTAAATTTTGTATTATCACTACTCTTTTTGTGGGTTTTATTGTCTATTACCTGTCATCAGTTAGATTTGGACTGCTACCATCTCTCTCTCTCTCTCTCTCTCTCTCTCTCTCTCTCTTTTTCCTTCTAATCATCACATCATCACTTGTACTCATTGTTATTTTTAGTCTGTGATTGTGTTCTTGGATGCAAGTACTTACTCTCAGATTGTTTCCAAGCCAGGGAAATACCAACCATTTAATTCTCTTCTAAAACTTTTTGCACCATCAAAATATTTTTGATAGGATGAAAGATTTTAATCGAAGGGGGTAAACCAGGTCCAAGTTAATAGAAATTACTAAATGTCCTAATGAAGCTGAAAGGTTATTTTAAATTGTAATTTGTCATTTCTAGAATCATTAGGATCTTATTAAATTTTATATTTTACTGTCATCAGGTATTACATTGCACCATCAGGCAAGAAGCTTCGTTCGATGGTGGATATCCAGAAGTATGTTGCTATATGTCGTGCTTTAGACTTTATTTAATGTTAATTTCTTTTATGTTTGATTGAATTCTTGTAAATAATTTGTGGCCTACAAATATAGTGTGTTATATATTGATTTATTTTTGGCACCCTCTGATTGTTCATTTGGTTCTGAAGATACCTGATTGAACATCCAGAGTACCAAACAGAAGGTGTATCCATGACACGGTTTTCATTTCAAATCCCAAAGCCTCTGCGGGAAAATTATGTGAGAAAGCGGCGTCCCAATATGAATGCTTCATGTGACGGTTCTAAGCTTGAATCTGGTGGAGGTACTTGTTTCCTATTCGCCCCTTGGCCTGCACTGTGTCTTTTGGAGTTTTAGGTTGGAGAGGAAAAGGAAAAAATTTTAGATGATTGAGACATCTTGGGAGCTAGTGTGGTCTCTTGTTAGACTTAGATTTATCTGTCTTATGTTTTTCTTTTTATCTTTTAGGCTTTCTCCTTTTGAATTGGACCCCTTTTAACAGTCCTGGTGGGAGCAATTCCTTTTACTTATTAGATTAGTATTAGCCGCCTATCCTGAAATCAAATGGGGGATAATAGAAAGAACTGGAAGGGCGGGAGCTCTAGGATGGTTTTTTTCCTTCCTTTCTTTTGTTTGTCCTTTCAGTATTCTTGCAGGTTTACTGACTAAAAAAGAGATTTTAGTCTAGCTTTTCAAAACTGTTTCTAATTTAAAGATGAACTATGATGCTAGAAACCAACTATTGAAAAAGATCAAATTCTAACCTTTTTTATTCTCTTCAAGATATAAGTTTAAATTGGGAACCTTTTACTTTTTCTTCTCGTTATCTTGTTCTTTTTTCTTCCAAGTTTGTATCTTTGAGCAACACCCTCTTTTCAATTCTTTAATGAAAAGTTTGGTTTCTTGTTAAAAATTTAACAAACGGAAGATTGCTCTTTGTTCTATAAAAGTTTGTCTTGTATCTTCCGTTTTGCTCTACATTGACCATGTTTATTTTTGACAGCTTTAATGCATGGTATGTTAATCAGTACAATGCTACAAATAGTACATTCTCCCTGTTTTGTGCAGTGCATCCAATATCATGGGCTCGTCCAGACGATTCTACTGCACTGCAGCTTGGAAAGCCGGGGCTCTCGGAACTGCTTTTGACTGCACCGGTTGACAATCCCATCACTCGACCGGTAAAGAAGGTGAAAAGAGCTCTAGCAAGGGAGATGCGTAGAAGTTCTCTTGCATCGACGGAACCTCCTGCTGTAAAGTTGGAACGTTGCTTTGATAAATATGAAAAGTGATCTTGTATTTTATTCCTTGTTTTGTTGCATTACATGGTTTCATCAAAGTGGAAAAGGAGATGTAACTCAAAAAGATGACAAAAGGAGGAATTTTGGAAAGGAAACTGTAACAGAGCATGTATATTATCATCATAACCTTTTATAGGGTAATTTTTTGCCCTTGTTTGTTTGGTTTAGTTAAACAACACACGCGTGGGGTATATGGCCTTATATCAGTTGAGTTATATTCTATCTTCGGATAGAGATAACATGAAGAGAACAAGAGGGAAAAACATGCATACTGTGAAGAATGTAACTGAAGATTCTACCTCAAAAGTCTTGTATCATATGAATTTAAAAATTCAACCCTCAAATTATTTTCAAATCCCCTAAGCTTGTACATTTACAGTTTTTACATATTTGAATTTCATTACCTTTTTTTTATTTACCTTACTTCATTGGTTTTTCATTGCCCCTTCTCTAATTTACATCCATGGCATATTGAAGTTACAAAAAAAAAAAAAAAAAGAAAAGAAAAGAGGATGAGACAGTTGAAGTTGATGGTGGACGTTCAGCCATGGCGAACATTCGCCAAGGATGGTGGAGAATGGCCTTAGTTCCTACTTATTTGTCGAGTAAAGTTAGCGACCACAAGTCGACATTCTCTTGCGCTTGCTTTCGTAAGTTGTTGATGTGTAGCAGAATGAAGTTGATGATGATAGACTACGTTAAACATTGATTGGAGAGTTCTAATTGAGAGGGTGATATAGAAGAATTATGAGTGTTTTGACCAGTTTAGATGTGTTGAAGGATTGACTAATCTTCTTAAGACTAGGGTTAGAAGAATTAGTTTTTTTTTTTTTTTTTGTTCCTTGTAGAATAATCCACCCCATGATCGAAGAGCTTGAGTTCCTTCTATATGAAAGAAATAATCAAATTAAACCAATAGCGGAAAGATTGGATGATATTTGATTTAGTTAGTTAAACATAAAATACGATGGTTAAGCAAATACATATACCTTGAAAATATAAGGGGAAAAATTTTGGTGGATCTTTAATCATTTATATTCTCGAATAATAAATCAAATCTACAACTTCCATACTATGATTTAAACATAGGATGTATAGAATTATAGGGACTTGGGGAGATTCGTTCCCAAAATTAAACAATATATTTTAAGAAAATTTTTTCTAGATAGAAAGATGTCAAACTATTTATAAAAATAGTAAAAAAAAAATATTGATGGACACTGATCAAGTTTCTATTATTGATAGACACTTTCAAACAAGCATGAAACGTATGCTTGCGTATTCGTCCATCGGTCAAATCGGATAAACTTATATCAGCTAATATCAAAGAAGAATAAATTATTCAAATCATGAAAGCAACACTTAGGAGAACTACTTGTCGACTTTTCCTAAATGAGAAGTGAAATTTATGTCGTGAAAGTTATGTTCCAAACTCTTTATTTGGTTGCATCCCCAAAATGATACACTTATTGTTGGGTTGTATGTCCCATAAATTCGCAGTTTATAATGTTAAACATATTCTATTATCAATAAAAATATTATTGACGTTTATTCAATAAAATTGTTGTTGAATATGTGAATTGCACTTATAAAGATTCAATCCAATAAACTAAAAATCCATGGGTATTATTTGAATACATGATCTTTATGTGGAGACATAAGAATGGATCAAGCTCAGTAAATAGCCAAAATAGTCTATGGTATACGAATAAGATTGAGTACCTTATTCTAGTAACACTATCGGATGCGACCCACTCTGTAGTTGTTACAATTTATTGTAAAGTGTTACAAATGAAGTGATCATGATTCGTTCATATATTGACACGAGAAGCGGGAGCGCCCTATGCAATGAGTTTGCATAAGATCGTACTAAGAATTAAATCACTCTTACTTTATAACGTTGTTTACTGTTTAAGACTGACTATTTCAAAGCGGTGACCTAGGTAACTTGACCTTAATCCTGAGCTAACTATGAACTCTTGTTTATTCAGAATTATCCTTAGATTTGCATGAGTGAGGGTTAGCTCAATAGCACCAGCTTAATAAGCCTTCCATTTTAGGGGTAAAGCTGGGTAGATAGCTGAGGACATAGGGTGCAAGACGGAATTCACTCCTACCCACTTTTAAGGATAGTAGAGAGGTTGTTCCTTTAAGTGCTGACTTCGGATCTTGAACAAGAGGCCCCACCCCTCTCATTGGCTCGAGAGGGACTCAGTTTAGTGATTGGATCACAAACCAATTGTTTATTAGAGGATCGGTGGGACTTAAGAAGCAATATGTAATCTCGGGGGTAAAATAGGTTTTAACCCAGCCATTATTACGAACAACCTGTGAAGGGTTAACTTATTAATCGTGGTTATATAGAGTGGCCATAATATATCTACGGTGGTTATATCGAGTGGCCATAATATATCTACAGTGAGGGAAATACAACTATTGGGCTTTAGAGGAGTGACCCGGTAGTTAATGAATGGTGGTTAATTTGGTTAAAGAGTTTAGCCGGTTAATTGCGGATCTTCGGAGTCCATGATCTGTAGGTCCATGAAGTCCCCCTACTAGCTTATATCCAACTAAACCTTTAAACAGTGTGACGAACGAATTTGAAGTGTTCAAATTTGATTTTGGAGCAAAGCGTTAAATATATACAATATATTTAAACTAATGTTTAATTATGAATTAAACATAAAGAGAGAGAAAATAGGATATATTTAAATAAGATTTAAATATCAAGATTATGAATAGAGATTCATATAAATTGGGATTAGTGTTGGATTTAATATTAAATTAAATAATTTAATTAATTATTTAATATTAATTTAATTTTAAAATTGATTATTAGAATTAATTTTAAAATTAAATGGAATTGGTAAAAAATGCAATGGAAGTCTAAAACAAGTCAAATTTGTTGACTTTTGACTTTGAGAGTCAAACTTTGACCAAATTAGTGGAAAGATCCAGCATTTGTTAGTGAGAAATTCCAACTATTGAATTGCCAAGTGTTGTATTCGTTTGAAAACACTTGCCCCACTAAATCCTACTTTGAGTTAGTAGATTTTCTAGTGTCAAATTCTCATCAAACTCAAAGTTGCATGTTTTGCATGTAATGGTCTTTAAAAGGGAGTGTTTATTGAATTTCTAAAACTTTTGGCCATAGTGGAATTGGATGAGATTATGTGATAATCTCTTAATAATTTTCTCTCTAAATCTTAACCTTTTTCCTCTCCAAATTAGTCACTCACTGGATCTCACCGTCCTGTTCTAAGGCCGAAGAATAGTCGGGGAAGACTCTCATGGTGGTCTATGAACCATTCGTGAGGATATTGGAGTAGATTTGGAGAAGTTTCAAAGTCTACAAAGGTTATATTCTTTTTTCCCTTTTATTTGCTTAATTTGCATGCTTATCTTTATAATTAACCTAATTAGAGTACTTTAGATCCGTTTTCTTCCACTGCGCATGTGTTCGTTCCATCACTTATTGAATCGGCTACAAAGGGCATTCTCACCCTTACAAATTAGAGGACAAGTTCTCCCAAACAAGAATTTATAACTCATTCAGAATTAAGATTAAGTCACATATGATTATTCTATGCTATATTAATTTTCTAAAGTAACTGACTTAGAAAGAGAAATATTAAATATTTCATAGTCTAGTTTTATACGGTCATTGTGTAAGATATTCGTAGTCATATGTCTCTTCATATGAACGATTTGGATCTAATCATTTGTAATAATCACAAAGTGGGTTGATAAGCATTCGTATTACTTCTTAAACATGATCTCAACCACATACCGTTAAATACTACATTAATAACCTTAATTTTTTTTTTATGTAATGGATAATGTAAAAATTGTACTAAAAAAATTATTAAATAATAAAAACATCAATAACGAAGCTTTAGTGCATAAATTCCAAACAGTATAGACATTGGTGGACAATTGTTACTGAAAATTGAGGTAGGAAGCCTAACTTCAACAAGTACGAGTCAAATTAGGAATCAGTTAGTAGTTCAGCTTACAGTCGCAACTTCACTATTAGTAACTTTCTATACAAAAGCTCACAAACACATAAATGACTTCCAAAATCTATCCTTTTTTTAACTTTTATTACTCTCATTCCTTGCCCTATTTGGTACAGCTCAATTACAAAATGACATTCAAAAATGTAAATATTTTTTTAAAAAAATAAAATTCTCTAGTATTTTTTCAAAAAAAAAAAAAAAAAAAGGAAAGAAAATATAAATCATATTCAGCCACAAATGGGCCAATTACTAAAGCTGAGCTTGAATTCATTTATTAGACAAAACAGGTGTAGTTCTGCTGCAAATTGGACTTAAGGCCCATTGTCTGGAGCTCTTTTTTCTTCTTAGCGCACTTTCCACATGTTTTTTTTTTTAAATAATAATTTAATTGATCGTTAATGATTTAGTTTTTATATTTTCAATTTTATAATAATTTAGTCTATGAATTTTAGTATCTAATAATTCAATCATTATACTTTCGAAAGTGTAACAATTAGTCCCTAACGTAATAAAATTAATCAAAATTAGATGTCAATTTTTAATGTAAATTTTATATTTTATAAAAGTATTAAGTCTTTAATTAGTTTAACGGTTTATTTATGCATGAAATCTCATTAAATTTTAACATTAATTTCAACGATAGGCAGTAAACCGTTAAAAATTTTAAAGTTTAACAACTAGATTGGTACATAGTAAAGTTCATGGACCAAATTTGTTACGAAATTGAAAGTATAGGAACTAAATCGTTACAAACCAAAGTTTAAAGACTTAATTGTTACCTATATGAAAGTTTAGGGACTAAAAGTGATTCTTAAACTTTTTTTTTTTTTTTCTAAATTGCAATGGTTAGCATTTTTAGGACTAATAATTAAGACCACGTTTACCCTAGGTGAAATGTAATAAAACAATGATAATCTGAAAAGTGGGCTTCATTTGATTAAATTTTGTATTGTTTACTTGTGTTCCGTACTTGTACTGACATCTAGGTCCACTTTCAAATCTACAATAAAAAAGACGTTATCCATTTGAATAGAGGAGGGTAATTAATCTAATTGCATTGGGAAATTAGGTTATCATTATCGTTACAATTACAATTACGGTTATGATAATGTTACAACATAAGAACCACAAAATCTATTACATTTACTGTTACAGTTAGCATTTGAACCTAAAAGATTACGACTAAAAGGTAACGATAACAGTGACGTAGTAAATGTGACATATTCATAATCTTAAGTAAATGTGATAAAAAGTAATCCAATTACTTTTCCAATTGTGATCCATTACGATTAGTCTAGCAATGAAATTCTATTACCATTGCATCAATTTTCATTACAGATTGGTAAACGTGGTCTAAGTGTATAACAACATTTTAAAGAAATTGCATATGTAGCAAAATTTATAAGTGATATATTCCTATTAGTAATATAGTAGTCTATCACTAATAGACTTTAAAAGATGAATCTAAATTTTATTGTATCCACAAAAATTTTTTTAATTGTGCTATATCCACAAATATTTTAATCTTAATTGCTATATTTGTAATTCTACTTCATTTTCTTTCCAAAAAGTTCATAAATATGCATTTTAATAAAAATAAGTGCAAATATATTGTTTTTTTAATCACTGACTGACCTTGGTATAGGAATCTCTCTCCCTATATTCGGTTTATGAATTTTATATAATTTTTTTATTGACTACTAAACATAAAACATGGAATTAAAATTAAACATTCATATCAATTTATAAAGTCGTTTACTCATTAAGTAATTGGACAAAATGTGTATCCCTATTATTTTTAGTTAAATAACATATAAAAAATATAGTAGCTATAATTAGAATAGCTTTTCACATATTTGAGAGTTTGAGTCGAATTAAAATTAGATTTAACTTTTATTCTTATGAGTTAATATTGTATTAAATAAATGAATGTTGTAATATTTAAATTAATAATAATAATAATAATAAAATTTATTTTTAATGANAAAAAGTAGTATTTTGTTATATTTATAAATATTTTAGTTAATCTTTCTTTTTGAAAATCGCACTAATAATAATATATAAATAAATAAATAGTAATGATCTCTTACTTATATTCATCGAATTCTAATTCCATGACTGTACCGGTTAACAAATGCATGTTAGGAAGTACAAATATTTCTAATTATATAGAGAATCGGTATCAGATATGGATACGATACGGATATGTCCAAATATATGGTACATACGTGTTTGATACGTGATTTGAAGTATCTGATTTTTTTCATTCTTATTTTTAATTTTTAGATACGCGTATATGGGCTTCCAGATACATGGGTAATTTTTTTTTTAAAATTTAAACCTAAACACTTAAAAAACCCAATGCACAACCCATTTTACTTTAGTGCATGTTTAGGAGAGATTTTAAAATCATCAAAAATCACTTTTTTCATTTTTAAAATCCTCAGAAACACATTTTTAATTACTCAAAATTAATTTAGTTTTCAATTTTACACTTTTATATACAATTTTCATATCATCAAAATTAGTTTTGAAGAATCAAACATATTTCATAGTGATTTTGAAAATGATAAAATTGATTTCAACTATTTTAAAATCACTTCCAAATATAAAAGTATACTTAAATTGAGCAATCCAAAACAAAATAAATTAAAAATGATAAAAACATAAAAAAAATAAAAAAAATCTAAAACATAATTAAATTTTCATTATTCCCTTCTCTTTCACTATTTAAATCATGATTCACACCCCCTTCATCCGCAACTTCATTCTTCAATCTTCATATTCTACTTTTTTTTTTTACTGTTTACTTTAGTTGCTCAACAATCACTCGACGTTACTAGATTTTTTTTCAAATTTTTACTATTTTCTTGAATCTATTTTAATCTAACTTAAAATAAGTATTATAATAACTAACTAAACATTATATATATATATATATATATAAAACGTATCTTTGATGTATCCATAATTAGTTTTTTAGAAATCAATGTATCGTCGTATCGTATCGTATCTGTATCATGTATCCGTATCTATGTCTATGCTTCTTAGAATGCACATAAACAAGTAACGAGAGAGAAATATTGTCAAAATTGCAAGTAAAAATTAAACATCAATTATTTCTTATAGTTAAATTAATCAGTGATGGTCATGATTATAATTAATTAATTATTTTTTGCTGTAAATTTATATATATAGAGAAAATTATTTTAAATAATAAAATTGTTGAAAATATTTACAAATAATAATAAAATATTATAATCTATTTGTGATAGACTACTAACTATGTCTATCATGACACAGATAGACACAGATAGACACAGATAATAGTCTATCGTGATCTATCGCGATTTATCGTAGATAGACAGTAAAATTTTGGTATATTTATAAATATTTTGATTTTTTTCTATAATTAAAAACAACCCTATATATATTTAGGAAGAGTTAGTATTATTGTTAATCATGGACACTTTGTCTTATTTATAAAGCCAGGATTCTCTCTACTAGTGGTTTCCATTTGATTATTGGGAGCACTATTCTATACCACATGGTCTAGAACTTCCTTGGGATTTGATAAATATGAGGTTTAAAGATTTTATTATTTAATTGTCATTTTCTTATTTGTTTGATTTATAGGGATCTCTATGAACATTAATATTTAATAATAATAAAAGAAAAACTAGCTCAAATTGGAAAGAAAATAGTGTAATTATATATTTGATAGAGAAAACCAAAAGAAAATACTAGAGATTGATTGGATGAAAAGAAAATTTATATGCTTAAGTTAAGAATATTAGAGTATATTTTGTGACATTTTTAACTAAAGGAATGGTAATTGAAGTGCACCAAAAATAATTTTATTTTGAAATATCAAAAAAGTAAAATGAAGAAAAGCTTTAATAAAAATTAATTTACTAGAAGAATGTTGGGGAACATGAGGAGCCAAATATGAGTTCCAAGTTATGGGTTTTGTATGTTATTTAGTAGTTTTATAGTTATTGGATTACCACTCTAGATAGAATTTAAATATTACCAAAAGGTTTAAGTGGAAGGAAATAGGGTAATATTATCATAAAATTTGAATATGCTAGATCAATAAGAATTGATAATATTTTAATGCTGAGTTCATATATATATATATGGTTTGTCTCTAATAAATTTATAAAAAAAACAAACTTTACATTATTTTTTTAAATAATGAACTTATTAAACATAAAATTTTAATTGTGTTTTATAAGATGTTAGACTTTCTATGTTGTGTCTAGTAGTTTATAAAGTTTAAACTATGTCGTATCGGTCAAGAGCCTATTAGACATCAAATCAAAAGTTGAAAAACATATTAGACAACAAAATGGAAATTTAAAGACTAAGTAGACATTGTTTAACTAAAGTTTATAACTTATCTAATAACATAAGTCTAAGTTCAAGAACTATACTTGTAATTTCAGCTAATATATTATAATTATTTTGCGCATGATTCAAGGCATAATTTTTTTTAAAAAAAAACTTTTTATATTAAATAATAAACACAAAATTTACCTTTGATCATCATCTTATGGTTACCTTTTAAGACTTTTGTATGCATAAAATCATGTTGTCTTAAAGATCACTTACGTTTAAAGATTTAATTACTTATTACGTGCTATCATTATGTCAAAGCTTATATCCAACAAGTATAGATCATTAGTAAAAGGAAAACAAAAACAAAAAGAGAGAGAAAGATGCATCACAATATACTTCTTTGAAATATTCGATACATTTTTATTTTGGACACTTGTAACATTTGGATTGATACCATAATTCTAAAATCTAGATTCAACACCTGATGACTCTGACATTTTTCTATGTATATGTTATGACTAAATCACACACAACCTATTCGTCTTAAACTACTTCTGAGAGTAATGACAATTCCTATAGACTAGCCTGAATCATTTCAATATGTTTTGTTCACACTTACTTTTTCTTAGAAAAATTCTAAGGAGATTGCCTAATGTAGGATTTCTCCTAGCTAAAGCACGCTTAAATTTGGAGTTCTTATATGATTTAGCCACCTAAAAAGAATGTACATCTTGTTGTTATAAGTAGTAACCACCGATTCTTAATTGTAAACTTTTTTCACCACTTACTTTCATATTCTCAAGGATCCTTTTCATTAAGATGTGGTATTGGTTCATTCATATACTTGTCATGTGCTCAAGTGTCACATGTTCACTAGCTTCTAGCTTAGTAATTTATCCTTAAATCACATCCTATTGGAAGAGGTTTTGTTTTGATACCATCTATAATATCCTAGGCCCATGATTTAGATGAAGATCAAGAATTTGAATGTATGACACCTAACTGCTCCGATATTACTCTGTATCCATATGACATAGCCATTCTACCTACTACGATATAGTATACCAGTACAAGAAAAAAAGTTTCTGCTAACGTCAGTCTTGCCGATGCATAAAAAAATGTCGGCATAGGGTCTCTACACCGACACCAAAGCCAATGTCGACATATATGGGCTATCCTGATGCCATAATAGTAAGGCGTTGGGAGAAAGAATCTATCTCG
Organism: Benincasa hispida; assembly: GCF_009727055.1. NCBI lineage: Eukaryota > Viridiplantae > Streptophyta > Magnoliopsida > Cucurbitales > Cucurbitaceae > Benincasa > Benincasa hispida. Next base: position 32,690,027 of record NC_052354.1, read on the forward strand.
ACGCCAACATAAGGGTGTTAGGATATAAATGAAGGGATCAAATCCCAAGTGAAAGCGTGTGAACGCCTTGCATCTTGAAATTCCATTTTTAAAGAAACAAAAAACAGTGTTCTAAATAGAATATAAGAAGATAAACATGTTAAAAGCATGCTTAAGAAAAAGGGAAATAAGAAAGAAGAACCATTCTTACCTTTGAAGATTCTTGAGCTCCTAGAACGATCCTCTTACTTTTCCAACGAACACGATATTGAACACGAACGTCTCCTCGAACAATATTGAACACGACCACAAGAATAACCTTGTTATTCTCTAGGATTCCAATAGAAGGATAGGTAGTATCCAACTATTGGAAAAAGATGAAGAGAAGACAATTCTTTAGAGAGAGTAGAGATGATTTCTTTGGTGGTTAGGGTAAAAATTGCAAAATGAAATCTTGCCCTAAAAGGGCCCTAAGGAAGACTTTATATGGAGAAGGGTTAGCCTCTTCTCCAAGTCTTTCCCAATTTACCCTTGTGCACAATTAATTAGATAGCACTTATTTAATTAATTAGCACATTAATTAAATAACCCTTTATACATTAAATTCAATTTAACGTTTCTATTTAATTACCATAAATGTCGTATGTCTATGTACAACACCTCTCTATTAATTAATTAATTAATTTTGTGTGAATCTAATTCACTTGAATTAATTATTTAAATCTCATTCAAATGTTTCTTTCCAACTTAATTGAAATTATAGATCACATCCATAATCAATTACATATTAATATTAGTATACAATTTCCTCAAATTGATTTGAACAATTTAAATCATTCTTCTTTAATATCCTTTAGTGAGCTAACAAGGGGACCTGGTGGACCTGCAGATTAGAAACTCCAATGATATGAGATTAATTTGTTAATCTCATTAACTAAATTAATCAATATTCATTAACTTTGGATACACTCCACTAAAGACTAGTTGTACTCTTCTCACTGTAGATATATTTCTGTATCCATGGATAAAGACTAATAACAGAAAGTTAGTCCTTAACGAGTGTTTGTAACACCAAATGGGTCAAATCACCGTTTTACCCTTGTATTACCTCTAACTCCTTAAGTATCAATACTCCTCTAAAGAACAACCGACTCCTTAAATACCAGTGTTCCTCTAATAAACAACCTGTTTATGGTCCAATCAATAAACAGAAATACCTCTCAGGCCAATAAGAGGACAGAGCCCTTTGTTTTAGTCCCGTAGATCACTTAAGGGAACACTCATCTACTTATCCTAAAGTTGGAAAGGAGTGAATTCCATCTTGTATTATTATGTTCCCAGCTCCTCTCTCGGTCTAGTCCTCAAAAGGTAGACATGTTGAGTCAGTGAACTGGTCACTCTCACCCATACAAAACAAAGGAAAATCCCCAGTGAATAGGAGTTCATAATAAACTCAGGGTTAAGACTAAGTTGCCTAGGTCATCCAATTGAAATAGGAACCTAACTAATTAACAACGTTACATCTAGTGGTTACTATTTCGTAGTCTGGTCTTATGCAAACTCATTACATAGGATATCTCCACTTGCGTGTCACCTACACGAACTGTTGGGATTGGTGTCTTAATTCTCCCGGAGTCTCGTTATTTTTTAAAGATACACATTGTTTAATGAATAAAATAAATGTTATTTAATTCTGACATTTATTCATATCCAATAAACAAAGTTTCTTGGTTATCTTATGTGAACTTAAGCATATATATGTGATATACAAGTAGATCATGCCTTAAGTGATAACCTAAATAGGTCTGTAGTATAAGGATTAAGGTGGGATACCTGATCCTTGTGACACTATGGATACGATCTGCTTTGTAGAGGTTTGCAAGTGTTGTAAACTACTACATATGGTAGATCTTGACCATTCATGTGGAGACGTACGAGTGGGGATATCCTATAAAAAGAGTTTTTATAAGACCTGAACCACGAGATGACTAGACTCTGTATATAACGTCGTTGATACTAGAGACTTACATCTCACCTAAACGACCATAGGTGACACGACCTCAATCCTGAGTGTTTTGAAAACTCCTGCCTTTGAGGGCGGTCCTTTGATTAGTATAGGTGAGAGTGGCCAGGTTGCCAACTCAACATGCCTACCTTTTTGGGGACTTGTCTGATCTGGGAGCTGGGAACTCAATCCACAAGATGGAATTCACTCCTTTTCTGAAGCAGGGATAAGTAGAGAGATTGCTCCCTTAAGGGCTGATTCCAAGGCTTAAACATAGTGGCCACAGCTTCTCTTTGGAAGAGAAGACTCAGTCATAGTAGGATTATGACTTATGTTCATTAGAGAGATCAGTGGTACTTAGGAAGTTAGATGTAACTACAAAGGCATAGTGGTTATTGGCCGAGCTGTACTTATGAGCGATCTGTGAAGGGTTGTCACATTGCTGATTGATTAAGATGGACACATAATATATCTGTGGTAAGGAGAGTTCAATTGTCGGTCTTTAGTGGAGTGCCTAGTAGTTAACGGATGTGAGAATGCGCGGTGCGTGACTAAAAAGTTTAAGTTAGTTAATTCACCGTACCATTGCGCTTCGAGCTACAGGTCCATAAGGTCCCCTTGTTAGCTCAATGGATTCAGTTGAGGATCAGTTCTTGGTGTTGATTTGAAATGTTCAAATTGACCTTGTATTATATATGAATATAATCGGTATGATGTATGAGATACATCTCGTGGAGGATTAATGTGAATGAGATTTACATAAGTACCATGGAATAGAAAAAGAACTATAGTTTATATGCTAGCTTCATGAGATGGAATATATTAAAACTATAGGTTATAAATATAGTATGATAAGTTGGTTATCATTTATTTTTATAATAATATTAATTATTGGATAATTAATTCTTTTTCTTTAATAACCAATTGAGTGGGTGGTTATTGGTGATTCATGGTAACCGTGAGATAAAAGGAAAATTGTTTTCCTAATTTTAATAAGTTTTTACAAAAGGTTGAAAATTGATTTTGAGTTTTTTCTCTCTCGCAAAAAGAAACTCACAAGCGCTTGTCAAGTAAATACCGATTTACTAAGTGACAACGTGTTTTAGTAAATGATCGTATAGTGTTTTGTAGGCGATAGACACTGAGCTATGCGATGAGACAATCGCTTAGCTTTTGCTAGAAGATCGCTTAGCTTTAGCTAAATAATTGCGCATCGACCTATGCGATAGGTTCCTGTCTTCTCTCACTTGCCCAATCGTGTACACGATTGTTCATTCCTCCTTCGTCTGCCTCATACCAAGTCTGAACAGAGCCTACCCTCTGTATTCGCACACCGAGAATACCAAGGTAACCTTCTTGGTGGTGTCTTACTCAACTCAACACTGTCGAGGTTCTGTGGAGGCCATTCGTGTTGCTGAGGAGTTCGTGACTGAGGCGATCACAAAGGATGAGTACACGGTGTTCGTGCTACGGAACGGTCATGTTGTTCGAGCGTTTGAGGTTGCTGTGTTCGAGTGTTCGTGAGCAAGGAGCATGGAGACGAATCTACAAATGTTTGTAGCTTTCACCTTGTTCATTTGTATTATCATGCTGTAATTTCTATATAACCGCATGTTTCTGTTTCGACTGTAATTTGTAATGTTCATTCATGATTGTAATTTGGAATGATCTTTTATTCGCTGCTCATAGAAATATCGAGTTCGATTTTCTTCAAGGTATTAGAACCAGGTTGTTCTGATATTCCAAATTACAACTCTGTTTTGAACTTCATTTGCAGTTGCGGTGGGTTTCTGCATTTGTGGTTACTCATTTTCTGCATATGTGGTTGAGTTGATATATATTTCGGGTTTAATTACCTTTTGTTAAAGCTTTCTAGTATTACAAAGTGTTAATTTGTAAGAGCCCCTGTGTTTTTTGGGCATAATTAACTTTGCAATCGAGTCTGTAATTCAAAAAGTTTGAGTTAGTCGAGTCGTTCATGATGAAGCTTCAAAGCATGATGATGCAGTTCTCAACGAAGAAGAAGACCAAGTGTTGGTCGTATCATGTAGCCTCAGGTAAACGATCGTTGGAATTTAACTAAGCGATCGTTTATATTTTTCTAGACGATCGTGTAGTAATTTTTCTCACGATTGTGGTTCAAATCTTTACTCTACCGCGTACGTTGGTTACGCGATGCGTAGGCGTGGAGGTAAATGATCGTAGTGGGAACAGCGATGCTCATTGTTTAGTAAAACCACGCTAGACGATCGTGTAGTAGCAAGATTCATCGCTTAGTTACTACCTACATGATCGCATGTATGCGATATAGAGGCGCTAGCTAAGGCGATTGCTTAGGGCCGATGGTGCTTCACGGCATCGTAGTCGTTTAAGACTGATCGCGAAAGGCGGGCGTTGTGCGGAAGCCGCGCTAAGAATGATCGTGTACTTTAGGCTATCGCTTAGTAAAAAATACATGATCGTGTAGTAATAGCTAAACGATCGTTTTAGATTTTTTTTTCCTAAAGGATCATGTAGTAAATGGCTAAACGATCGTTTAAACTCTGGGAGCGGTGGTAAGCAATAGAACGAAGCGTTTGGTTTTATTCGCGTAGACGATCGCGGGAGCTTTTAGTAGCAATGATGGTGGAGACGCCGATGCTTTGCCGAGCGATTCAAGGCCCAGTTCACCTGTTTGAACCGGAGACTCTTTGTCTTTGTAATAGTTAGCTTTCCTTTTGTGTTTTTAAGGCAATTTTACCCGATTCATCAACATTGGTTTAATTATACATGTGATGTATTATATTCCAAAGTGTTTGACATATATTTCAAAACCCACCTTAGGTTGTACAATTATTCATGCACCATGTATTATAATTGTTATAATCTAGCATGAAGAAATTACTTGAAAGCATGAGCATGCATCATGAAATATAAAAGTTATATTTTGCATGCAGTGAGCATTATCATGCATCATCATTTTATTATAAATGTTATAGTCTAAAGGTGAATGGAAGCATGTTTTACTTGTTTCATTGTTGTTTTGTATAAGCGTTATATAAAAGAAGTAGCAATGAATGGACAATGCATTGAGCATGACACTTAGGCTGTTTATAATCGTTATGAATACCTTGCATGTGTTAGCTTAGCATTGTGGTTATGGTTTTCGTTTATAAGTATTATAAAGGAAATTAGACCTAAAATCGACAATTCAAAGTTGCATGCGGACTTAGGGTGAACTCAAGTTTTTTAAAAGTCTTTTAAAATTGGATTGAGATAGACCTATGTTTAAATGGTTCTAAAGAGTTTAGCAGCCTAGATTAATCTTTTAAAATAGATTTAATAGGATTAAATTGGTTGAAATAAAAGATTAAATTTTTTGTAAACCTATATATAAGGGACCTTTTATCTAAGGCGAGTTCTGGTTAGGTTGGAGTTCTTAAGTTGACAGAAACGTAACACTCCTACCTGGGAACCTACCTGGAAAGGTAAATTAGATAGATTTTCAATAAGCATGCAACGATTTGGTCAAAGTTGTTTCACTATCCAAGGTAAAAGTTACTCTTGGGAAAACCTAAAAGTCAGTTAATTAAAATCCTTAGCCGTATTTCTTTCTAAGTAAGCTAAACCCTAGATTATAAAATACTCAGTGGGAGGAAGAGATGTATGTGATATTTCTATGATTCCACTCACATTTCTCCCTGTATGTTTACACCGTGAGATTCATGTTTGACCTCGTGGTGCCCTGGGAGCATCCCCCTTTGGATGGTATTTGCATGAGTCAATATCAAGGTGAACGAAGAGAGTATTTATAGTAAGTGGGTGAAGGGTGTGTGTCAACACGTCCTATGATCTCTGTCATTGGTTTACACCGTGAGATCATTCTGTACTTCTTCATGTCGCCTTTGTGCATCCTTCTTTGGATGGGTTTTGTGCAGTTGGTCAATATCAAGGTGAACTCCAGACATGGATAGGGTCACTTTAGGTTTTTCCACAATCGAATTTTTTCCCTTCGGATTCGCCTTTTGGAACGGACCTCTAAGGCTTAACACTTACGGGAGATTCTTAAGCAAGTTAATGATCTCTTGGCCAAATCAATGATGACTAGTCGTTATAGGAGCAAGATTTGTTCTGGTATTAATGCTAGTTGAGAACTTCTCAATTATGAGGAGGGATAACTGACCTTTCTTTGGTGGCTTTTGTCCTAAACCTTTGAAGCATCATTGCAAAACTAGATGTCACACGGGGTTCATGTTAGTTTTGCTAAAACCTTATTGGATGTTATTTTGTTTTACAACGGGTATTTGCTCAAAACCTAACATAGGTCAATGTGTTTTTCTTTTCAGCAACTCATTAGTATTTTTGTCTAAAGCTTTTAAAATGATCGATTACTTAGAGTGGAAAGAATTGTGTGAAACGAATTTCATGGCAAACGACCTCAATCCCACTACTTTCCAAAAGAGGAGACAAGACAGTAAATATGATTTATTGGTCTTGGAGACGTGTCTAGTAGAGAATAATGATTCTGCCTGGATCCTTGATTCAGGTGCTACCAATCATGTCAATTCCTCTTACCAAGGATTCAATTTTTGGAAAACGTTGCCACAGGGAGAGATGACTCTTCGAGTCGGTACTGGTGAGGTTGTTTCAGCTGTTCAGTTGTTGCTGTAGGCAGACTGAAGTTATTTGTTGACAAGAAATGTTATCTATTACTGGATAATATTTTTGTAGTTCCTCATATTAAGAGGAACTTAATCTCGGTTTCTTGTCTCATTGAACAAGGCTATACTGTCTCCTTTTTTTAGAATAAAGTGTTTATTTTCAATAATGGAATGGAGATTGGTTATGGTTTAATGGAAAATAACTTATATGTACTAAGGCCGTTAGTCATAAAAACCTTGGTTAACATTGAAATGTTCAGTACGACAACAACAGCTAAAAGACCAAAGGTTTCTCCTAAGGAAAACGCTCATCTTTGGCATCTTAGGTTAGGTTACATCAACCTCAATAGAATTGAGAAGTTAGTGAAAAGTGGACTTCTAAAGAGTTTAAAAGAAAACTCATTGCCATTATATGAATCATGCCTCAAAGGCAAGATGACCAAACGACCTTTTACTGGAAAAAGTTACAGAGCCAAGGAAGTCTTGGAGCTTGTACATTCAGACCTCAGTGGTCCGATGAATATTAGAGCTTGAGGTGGGTATGAATATTTCATCTCTTTCATAGATGATTATTCAAGGTTTGGGTATCTCTACCTAATGCAACGTAAATTTGAAGCTCTTGACAAGTTCAAGGAGTATAAGGCTGAAGTTAAAAACTTGTTAGGTAAGACGATAAAAACACTATGATCTGATCATGGTGGAGAGTATATGGACCTCCAATTCTAGAATTATATGATAGAACATGGGATTGCGTCCTAACTCTCGGCTCCTGGTACACCTCAGCAGAATGGTGTATCAAAAAGGAGAAACAGAACCTTGTTGGACATGGTTCGGTCTATGATGAGTTATACTCATCTTCTAGACTCGTTTTGGGGTTATACAGTGTAGACTACATGTTATATCCTAAACAATGTTCCCTCGAAAAGTATTTCTTAAACACCTTTTGAGTTATGGAGAGGCTGTAAAGGTAGTTTACGCCACTTCTGGATTTGAGACTGTCTAACATATGTGCTAGCGACTAGACTGTCCGGCACATGTGCTAGCAACTAACCCAAAGAAGTTGGAACCGCATTTGAAGGTTTGCCTCTTTGTAGGCTACCCCAAGGAAACGAGAGGTGGATACTTCTATGATCCGAGTGAGAACAAAGTATTTGTATCTACAAATACTTATTTCTTGGAAGAAGACCACATGAGGGATCATAAGCCACGAAGTAAGCGCGTTTTACATGAGATCTCAAGTGAGACTGAAACTGCTGAGGGTTCAACAACAGGCCGACAGATCAACAAGAGTTGTTGAGGTCGGAACGTCTAGTCAACTAGCCCAAAAGTTGAGACTGCCTCGACGTAGTGGGAGGGTTATGAACCTGTTGGATCGCTACATGGGTTTGACTAAAGCTCAAAATGTCATTATAAATGATGAGGTCGAGGATCCGTTGTCTTTTCAGAAAGCAACGAAGGATGTTGACAAAGATGAATGGGTTAAGGCCATGAACCAGGAAATGAAGTCTATGTACTTCAATAATGTCTGGGAGCTTGCTGCTCCACCTGATGGGGTAAAACTTATTGGGTGTAAGTGGATCTATAAGCAAAAGAGAGGTGTAGGTGGAAAGGTGCAAACCTTTAAGGCTAGACTCGTGGCAAAGGGTTATACCCAGGTCGAGGGAGTTAACTATGAGGAAACTTTCTCACCTATTGTCATGCTTAAGTCTATCAGGATTCTCCTGTCCATAGCCACATTTTATGATTATGAAATATGGCAAATGGACATCAAGACTGCCTTTTTTTATGGTAATCTTGAAGAGATTATCTATATGACTCAACCAGAGGGATTCATAGTTCTAGATCAAGAGCAAAGAGTTTGCAAGCTTAATATGTCCATTTATAGGCTGAAACAAGCATCTAGATCTTGGAACATCAGATTTGACACTATTGTTAAGTCATTTGGCTTTGATCAGAATGTTGATGAGCCTTGTGTTTACAAGATGATCATCAATAGCTCAGTCAGAAATGTGGATGATATTCTACTCATTGGGAATGATGTATGGTATTTGACTGACATTAAGAAATGGCTAGCTGCCCAGTTCTAAATGAAAGATTTGGGTGAGGCACAATATGTTCTAGGAAACCAGATTATTCAGGATCACAAGAACAAACGGTTAGCCCTATCTTAGGCATCGTACATTAATCAAATGTTGATTAGGTATAGGATGCAGGATTCCAAGAGAGGTTTATTACCCTCCAGACATGGAATCGTTCTGTCTAAGGATCAATGTCCTAAGACACCTCAAGAGGTTGAGGAGATGAGACGGACTCCCTATGTTTCTGCTGTAGGAAGTTTGATGTATTCAATGTTGTGTACCAAACCCGATATTTGCTATGCAGTAGAGATTGTCAATTGGTATCAGTCTAATCCAGGATTTGATCACTGGAAGATGGTCAAAACGATCCTCAAGTATCTTCGGAGAACGAGGGATTACATGCTTGTATATGAAGATAAGGATTTGATCCTTACAGCATACACGGACTCTGACTTTCAGACCGATAGAGATTCTTGCAAATCGACATTGGGGTTAGTGTTTACTTTGAGGGGTTGTAGTCTGGCGAAGCATCAAACAAGGATGCATCACAGACTCCACTATGGAAGCCGAATACGTAGCCACTTGTGAAGCAGCTAAAGAGGTTATTTGGCTGAGGAAATTCCTTTCAGATTTGGAAGTTGTTCCAAATATGGATTTTCCTATCACACTGTATTGTGATAATAGCAAGGCTGTGACAAATTCGAAGAAGTTTCGAAGTCATCGTCGGGGTAAGCACATAAAACAGAAATATCACCTGATCAGGGAGATTGTGCATCGCGGTGATGTGATAGTCACGAAGATCGCATCGAAGCAAAACGTTGCTGATCCCTTTACAAAGGCCCTCACGGCTAAAGTGTTCGAGGGTCAACTGGAGGGTCTGGGTCTACGGGACATGCGACATCTTGTCTAGGGCAAGTGGGAGATGATACTGGGGTATGCCCTAGTTTATTGTATATTGTACATTTTTCTATTTTATTGTACATTAGTCTCCCGAGTCATTAAGACAAGTGGGAGATTGTTGGGATTCGTGTCCTATTTCTCCCAGAGTCTCGTTGTTTTGTAAAGATATACATTGTTTAATGAATAAAATAAATGTTATTTAATTATGGCATTTACTCATATCTAAAAAACAAAGCTCCTTATTTATCTTATGTGAACTTAAGCATGTATATGTGATATACAAGTGGATAAGGCCTTAAGTAATAAACTAAATAGGTCTGTAGTATAAGGATTAAGGTGGGATACCTGATCCTGGTGACATTATGGATACGACCCGCATTGTAGAGGTTTGCAAGTGTTGTAAACTACTACAGATGGTAGATCCTGACCATTCATGTGGAGACGTGCGAGCGAGAGTGTCCTATACAAAGAGTTTGTATAAGACCTGGACCATGAGATGACTAGACTCTGTATATAACACTGTTGATACTAGAGACTTACATCTAATCTAAACGACCATAGGTGACACGACCTCAATCTTGAGTGTTTTGGGAACTCCTGCCTTTGAGGGCGGTCTTTTGATTAGTATGGGTGAAAGTGGCCAGATTGCCAACTCAACATGCCTACCTTTTTGGAGACTTGTCTGATCTGGAAGCTGGGAACTCAATCCACGAGATGGAATTCACTATTTTCCCAAAGCAGAGATAAGTAGAGAGATTGCTCCCTTAAGGGCTGATTCCGGGGTTTAAACATAGTGGCCATAGCTTCTCTTTCGAAGAGAAGACTCAATCATAGTAGGACTATGACTTATGTTCATTAGAGGGATCAGTGGTACTTAAGGAGTTAGATGTAACTATAGGGGTATAACGGTTACTGGACGAGCTGTACTTACGAGCGATCTGTGAAAGGTTATCGCACTACTGATTAGTTAAAATGGACACATAATATATCTATGGTAAGGAGATTTCAGCTGTCGGTCTTTAGTGGAGTGCCTGGCAGTTAACGGATGGTAGATCCCATGACTAAAGAGTTTAGTTAGTTATTCACGTACCGTTGAAGCTTCGAGCTATAGGTCCATAAGGTCCCTTGGTAGCTCAATGGATTCAGTTGAGGATCAGTTCTCGGTGTTGATTTGAAATGTTCAAATTGATAAAGAGTATTTTGATTATATATGATATAATCGGTATGATGTATGAGATACATCTAGTGGAGGATTAATGAAAATGAGATTTACATTAAGTACCATGGAATAGAAAAAGAACTATGGTTTATATATTTCATGAGATGAAATATTAAAACTATATGTTATAAATATAGTATGATAAATTTGTTATCATTTATATTTATAATAATATTAATTATTAGATAATTAGTTCTTTTTCTTTAATAACCAATTGAGTGAGTGATTATTGGTGATTCATGGTAACCGTGAGATAAAAGGAAAATTGTTTTCCTAATTTTAGTAAGTTTTTACAAAAGGTTGAAAATTGATTTTGAGTTTTTTCTCTCTCGCAAAAAGAAATTCATGGGCGCTTGTCAAGTAAATACCGATTTACTAAGCGACAGCGTTTTTTAGTAAACGATCGTGTAGTGTTTTGTAGGCGACAGACACTGAGCTATGTGATGAGCTAAGTGATCGCTTAGCTTTTGCTAGACGATCGCATAACTTTAGGTAAATAGTTGGGCATCGACCTATGCGATATGTTCCTGTTTTTTCCCACTTGCCCAATCGTGTACATGATTATTCATTCCCCCTTCGTCTGCCTCATACCAAGTCCGAACAAAGCCCAACCTTTGGATTCAAACACTGAGAATACCAAAGTAACATTCTTGGTGGTGTCTTACTTAACTCGACACCGTCGAGGTTCTGTGGAGGCCGTTCGTGTTGCTGAGGAGTTCGTGACCGAGGCAATCGCGGAGGACGAGTACGCGGTGTTCGTGCTGTAGAGCGGTCGTGTTGTTCGAGCATTCGAGGTTGCTATGTTCGAGCGCTCGTGAGCAAGGAGCGTGGAGATGAGTCTACAAATGTTTATAGCTTTCGCCTTGTTCATTTGTAGTTATCATGCTGTAATTTTTATATTGATTGTACAACTGCATGTTTCTGTTTCGACTATAATTTGTAATGGTTATTTATGATTGTAATTTGGAATGAACTTTTTTCCACTGCTCATGGAAATCTCGAGTTCGATTTTCTTCATGAACGTGTTGGATCATTACGTTTGTATCAAATATAAAATGGGTCGTATCCATAGTGTCACTAGGATAAAGTTTCCAGCCTTATCCCTATACTATAGACCCTTTAGGTTATATCTTGAAGATTGATCCCTATATGTCTCTACATACAATTCAAGACTCATAGGGCAGCCTTGGATGTTAGTTTATTGGATTTAGGGTTACTGAGACAAAATAAAATACAACACAATCAATAACATTTATTGAATTAACATCGATAACTCTTTATTGATGACGGTCAATTGATAATATTTACTATCTACGAGTTTTAGAGCATAAAACCCAACAATAAGGTATTTCCCGATACCTCTATTGGCTTTGAAAAAGACCCGATTATAACAAACCCTAATCATCTCTATCCCAAATTCATTTTTATTTTGGCCCACGACCCCCTCCCCCAGCAATTCTTTGCCGCAAACCTTCCTCCCTCTGATTCTTCTCTTCCAGCTTTCTCCCCTTTGTCGTCGGTCATCTCTGTCTCCTTTTCGCTTCCGGTCACCGTTGGTCACCCATTCTCACGCCGGTAAGATTTTTCTTCCCATCCAGCCCCCTCTCCTATTCGCCACCATTTAGTTCTCTCTTCCGTATGTAAAAAAATTGCTTTCTTCCCTCAATCTATAATTGTTTTTCTTCTTTTCCCATTGGAATGCAGACTTCTGCATTTTAATTTCGTTATAACTATAGCCTTTTTCCATGTCGATTTTGGTGGCTTAAATTTTATTTATTTTTTTAAAGATTGAATCAAGCATTGAGAATGTTTTATCCAATGGTAGAAGCCTCGCCCAGGTTCTAGTGTTATTGTTTAAGAATCCAACTAAAATAGTTAATATGCTATTGTCCCTGTTTCTTTTTGTAACTTGGTATATTTCCATTGTTTCTCCCTTCTCCCTTCCCTGCTTAATAATTTCATTGGTATATGTATAGCCAATGTTAGAAACTTCCCAGGTTATAGTGTAATTTTAATGAATAGTATCACTAATTGAACTTAACAATATGTAACTAGAACTTGAATGGGGAGGAACATTGGGTGCTTTATAAAGAAATCACAATCAAAGGTGACTTGGACACATGAAGTTCCTTACCAAAAAGTTGTTTCTTTATTTGATCTTGTTGGTTGTGCTTTAAATTATGATGCTATCCTACAACTATGATAGCAACGAAAGTACTTTGTATGATACAATAAAAAGTTATTTATTTTCGTTATGGTTTTGAATGGATGAGTGTGTGTATATATATATTATATGAGTTGAGAAAAGAAATTTAACTTTAGGCGTTTCAATTATAATTTAAAATTTGTTTGTATTATTTGTTTTTTTTACAGGATCAATGTTATGTTCGTGATTTTGTAAGCTAGCCGAACAGGATTGAAATGTTGTTAGGTCAATACTATGTCGGTTAAACTTAAGTGTCTTTTTTTTTTTTTAATCAAGACTCACATGTTTTCTTATTTTTAATTCATATATGTCTACTTTATTTTGGAACAATATAAGTTGTAAAGATATTTATGACTATTTAAATGAAGTTTGGTTGTCTAAATATTTTAGCAGGATATTCAGCAACAATTGAAGCTAAAAATATACTGTTTTTAAAAATAAAATATTTTTTTTTAATAAAAATTAAGTCAGTGTTGATGCCACATAGGCGTAGGCAAAAGTCATCTATCCCAACGCTATGTGTAAAGCGTCGACAAAAGTTCAATGCCTATAAAAACAACATATCCTGACCCATACAAATGTAAGCATTGGGAAAGAATCTTGCCGACGCATATGCATGGCGTCGGCGTAGAGGGTCTATGTCGACGCCAAATTTGAGCTTAAAAGGTGTCGGTATGAACAATCTATGCCGACGCCAATGAAAAGACCATTGGGATAAGATATCCAACGTACCTATCCCGACGATTTTTGCCGATGCTTGACCTTTTGCTGAAGCTTTGGAAGGATATTTGACGCTTCACTACTACAAAAATTGGATTACTTAACGTTTTTCCTATGTCAAGTAGAGGGTATACTTGACGCTAATAAAAGCGTTGTCTATTCGACTGTCAAGTATAATGTCATAACTTGATAATGTAGAAACGTCAAGAGAAATAATTCTTGACACAATTTCGTGTCAAGAAATATAATACACTTGACACTAATGACATATCAAGTTTATTAATTCTTGACACTTATTATTGTCATTACTCTTGACATTTTTTATTTGTCAAATATATATTTAACTTGACACGAAATAATAGTCAAGTAATCTAATTCTTGACACATTTCTAATGTCATCTATGCTTTTTTTTTTTCCAAATTAAACATTCAAATTTAATTTCCATTTCTTATTTCCTGCATTACATTTGTTCCAATAAGACAATTTCATCAACTAAACAGTTGCACATATATTTCAAGTCTACATATCAGCCCAATATATCCAATGTAACAATTGAGAATACTAAAATAAACAATTCCATTCTTCTATTACTCATGTCTACATGAATGGTTCCAAAATTTACAAGACGAATCGTACAACAGTACGATAATTCCAAAAATTTACATTACTCCATCAACCCACCCCAATATATGATAATTCCACAATTGTAAGACCAATCTATATGTGTTATGTATTCCAAAAATCACAAGACTAATGACCTATAATGACTAAACAAAACATTTACACAAAAAAAGTTTTGGGCATTTCCATGTAGCCATATACACAATTTATAGGAAGTCCATCAGATATAGCGACCTAAATATTCAGCCCGTTCCACGCATACTTCATCCAATTCAAGTTGCGAGTACGAGCTCCTTGTATCAATCTATAAAACATATAAATTGAGATATACATATTTATTTATTATTTACACTATCTATAATGTTACAATATATATAAGTAGTTTAAAGACATACTGCATTTGTTATAATATTATTCTCTTAAGTCACGATTACTCGCATATATTTCATAATGTAGTACCCACATTCGACAATTCTCACTTGTAAAGGACACTACAATGCAAAGCTAATAATTAATACACATATCATACAGATGCATTAAATAAACATCATTCTATTAATTTTTTCAATGCTCCTATACTTACCTTTACTGTTTTCCAGAATGTAGTTTTTTGAGTCCTTTGCAAATTTTTTTGAGACTGGAAAATGGCCATTGCCCTATATTTGTCAAAGAGTATAGTATAATATTTAGAATGAAATCAACTTTACACCGAAAAAAAGCTCAAGCAAAGTTAGCTTACATATTTGTTATGTATTTGATATTTCTCGTGAACTTGTTCTCAATGAGTCAAGATAGTACACCACGTCATCATACGCATTGATAACAATTAACGACCAATGATCACTAAATAAATATATACAACTAATTAGTATGGAACATGGAGGTAGCTCATTACATTAAGGTAGAATAGAGTACAAAAAGTTTTCAAGTACAATGATCCCAACACAATTCTACATTGGAACAAAACAGGAAAAGGTAGAACATGAGTATATGGTTTTGAACATGAATATAACTAATTATACTTACCTGGGATTATAAGGAGCAATAACTAATTGACCGTGTTCAGAAGCCATTATCTACTACAAAGGTTCCGAGCTCTAACTTCTCGAATATTTTGGCCCGTGGATATAAGAGATGGATCTACAAAAATATACTTCGACCCTTTATTTGAATCAACAATGAACAAGTGTAGGTACCTACAATAATAGATCGAACACTTTAACTTACTACTAATTAATAAAGTGATAATATACCATAAACAAATAACATTACTTACGCGATATAAGCCACCATTGATAAAATCTTCACTTTTTGCATGCTACAAAACTCGATCACATCTTCTCGCATAACATAACTCTTTTGGCCAAAACCAAAGAGCTCAACAGGTAGTTGGAAGGAAATACTAGTCCTATCAACCATTACCTTTTAAGCGTATCTAAGAATAGACTTCAAGGATATTGATAAATTGGATGGTGCACTAGTAACTTCATTCTCTTTCGGCATCGTCTTTGTAGCTTTTTCCTAGCACAATGAAGATAGAACATGAATAAAATGTTCATTCCTAAATAAGATAGAAGAACATGGGACTTATACAATTCACCTTCAAGATCGGTGGTACACTAATAGCAATCACTTCCTCATCCTTTCCCGCATTCTCTGAAACTTTCTCCTAAAACTACCAAGTTATAATCTTATAAGTAACTAATAGTAAATTTACCTCATAATACAATTCACCTTCAAGATTGGTTGTATAATAATAGCTTCAATCTCCTTCACCTTCTTCCCTTCCTCATGTGTGGTTGATGTACTAACAACTTCCTTTTCCTATGATATAAATATAACAATACAAATTAAACAAGTTAAAAATTATCATAACTAATAGTTGTAACCTTAATGCATCTCCTTCACATTCTTCCCTTCCTTAATCTTTTGGATTTTATTCTTGGAGCAACTACCATGCTCAGATCTTGGGTTGTTTTGAATTTGATCTTCCAACTCCTTAATGCACTTACAAAGTGCTTCATTTTCATCAAACTAAAAAAAAGAAACATCATCCGTAAGTACATCCCCAAACTGCATCATCTAATCTAATTACAAACTACATCCTCAAACTAAAAAAAAAAAAAAAAAAAAAAAAAAAAACATACACATAATAGATACTGTCTCTTATACACATCTAGATGTGTATAAGAGACAGAAATAACACTAGACGATCGCCCACAAAAACCTTGCGATCACTTACCTGGAATTACACGATTGCTTATAAAACATTACACGATCGCTTACCAGTTTCTATACGATCGCCTACCAAATGCTATACGATCGCCTACCAAATGCTACATGATCACTGAGCTCTACGACACGATCGCTTAGCTCTGCTACACGATCGCTAAGTAAAAGTAGACGATGAACGTCACATTGCGATGACTTCTCCATGACAGAGACTTTCGAACTCCCACTCTTGAGAGCTCCCCTTCCTCACTCTTGATATTCAGATTTCACTACCCTCTCTTTCCGTTTCCTTCTTCTTTTAAACCTCCACTTCTCCCAACGAAATTAGAAGTCATTCTTATACCTGTCTCTTATACACATCTAGATGTGTATAAGAGACAGCGCTAAGCTTTGTTACACGATTACTAAATAACACTAGACGATCGCCCACAAAAACCTTGCGATCACTTACCTGGAATTACACGATTGCTTATAAAACATTACACGATCGCTTACCAGATTCTATACGATCGCCTACCAAATGCTACATGATCACTGAGCTCTACGACACGATCGCTTAGCTCTGCTACACGATCGCTAAGTAAAAGTAGACGATGAACGGCACACTGCGATGACTTCTCCACGACAGAGACTTTCGAACTCCCACTCTTGAGAGCTCCCCTTCCTCACTCCCTGTCTCTTATACACATCTAGATGTGTATAAGAGACAGATGCTACACGATCGCTAAGTAAAAGTAGACGATGAACGTCACATTGCGATGACTTCTCCATGACAGAGACTTTCGAACTCCCACTCTTGAGAGCTCCCCTTCCTCACTCTTGATATTCAGATTTCACTACCCTCTCTTTCCGTTTCCTTCTTCTTTTAAACCTCCACTTCTCCCAACGGAATTGGACGCCCTCCTTAACCGATTCAACCGCCTCTCCTTTATTCTTTCTTTCTTGATTTTGCCACATAATTGGAGGCCTATCAAATATCCAAAATATTCCGTCAATCTCCGCTTTTTAAACCCTTTTACTTGATACGAAAAAAATTTCAAGTAAGAGCTTCTTATACCGACCTTATATTACTTGATATGAAAATCGTGTCAAGTAAAGGTTCGCGTGAAAATATCCGAAATATTCCGTCAGTCTCCGTTTTTTTAACCCTTTTACTTGAAATTTTTTTGTCCAAAATCATATTACTTGACGTTTTTTCCACAGAAACATCAAGTAATTAAAAACTACAAGTATCAAGTAATGTAGATTTTATAGTAATGTTTTGTGGCATGCACTTGAACTTTTTTTTTTTGTATTTTACATTGCCTTTAGTATAGGAGAGGTATATGAATAAATTGAGACCACATCCAAATAAGAGGGATTTTGAGGATGTGAAAGTTTGGTTAAGAAAAACTTAAAAAGAATTGGTAATAACTATTTGTAGTAACAAGGTATACCTTCTTTTTCGGTGGCTCAATCATAAGAATTCTATAGTTATGTTTATCTGGCTTAGAGCAGTCTTATGTAAGGTGACCTACTTGAAATTTTCCTAGAAGTATTATGTGAGTGAGGACAAAGAATGTTAAAAAGACATGTATTGTTATGTGAAAATAGTGATCTTCACTTTCAAAGTCACTAAAAATATATGGGTATAGCATGACCAAATTGCTAGGGAATAAGAAAAATGTTGGACTCGTAGATACCTAGTCCGACTTTCGAATCCTAGTACTAAGTTTTAGGTGTAAAATGTTACACTTGTAATAAATATAATTAAAGAACTTAATTTTGGTTAAATTGTATACAATTTCAACAATAATAATGTGTGGAGAATTTAAACTTCTTACTTTTTGGTTGATATCAAAATATGTCTTATCTAATTAAGTTATACTGAAGTTAATAGATTTTTTTTCGTCAGAATGATTGATGAAAATGTATTGTTGGGCCTTGAAAGCTAAAGATAAAACGAGATTTGGGCTTATTAAATGAAAAACTAAGGCCCAAGTAAAAAGTAGAAAACTATTTGCTCTTTAAGAAAACCCTGAAATCAAAACAATGTGCTGAAAGCACAATCCGTGTGAAAAGGATCACAACCTTACACGTTGATGATCAGGATTAATTTCTTGCACTCACTGATATGAAACACTTTGATGACTACACTGAAGACTTTCTTTCTGTTGTAGATGACTTCGAGAGAGAAAAGAAAAATGGAGAGATGCTGCCGAAAATTCTTTTGGGAGAGACGATGGAGATGGAGATCAATACTACAAGAAAAAGAAGCAGGAGAAGCAGAAGAAGAGAAAGAGAAGGACACAAAGGTTTTACGTGGTTCGGCCCAAAAATAACCTAGATCCACGAAGAGGAGCTGTAATTAGTCTTGGAAATGATCTTGAAGATCTACAGATGAGTCATTTAGCTAGATCTTATTTTCTTTTGTTTTTTTGTATAGTACATATAAATTCTAGCTACATGTGTATTTATAGTTTGTTTTATGTACAACAGTTTCAACAAACTTGTAGAAGTTGATTTCATCATTTTCTTTAACATATATAGATATACAAAATTTGATGTGTAAGAATTAGAAGGTACACGTGACATTATTTGTAATGTTATTCACATAATTAAATTAATATGATGGTTGATATATAAAAGTTGACAATGGGAATAATGTTATAAATGAGATAAACAATAATTTTTAGTGGAAAAGATCGGTAACAACAATGCCAAAATTCTATTTAGAATTAATGTTAAATTGCAAATGATGTTACACATACATCTTTCAACTTGTGCACATCAACTAAAAATCCGTCCATTTCTATCCACTAATGGAACAACAAATAAATAAATAATCACTTCCCAAAGATTTTTTTTGTGACAATTTCAAAGTCTACAAGTAGGGAAATACATCATTATTGTGATAAATTACTAATTTACTTTATTTTTCCTTAAAAGTTAAAATTTAGCCATACCCACCATTTGATTTCTAGCTTATTTAGAATACTCTTTAAAAGCATGCAATCTAGATTACCTCTAATATGAGAAGCTTCAAAGTTTGGACATCAAAAACATATTACTAGCTCACGGTAGCACTTAAATCTATGTGTGAAAATGAACATATATATTTCAAGTGGCATAAAGTTTGATGTAGTATCAAACTTTAAAGTTAGAAGTTCGGTATTTCCAAAACACACATACACACACATGTTATTATATCTTAAAATTCGCAAAGATTTCATGATATCATATGATAATAGTTTATGAGACTATTTCTACTTATAAGAAAATTTGCACTAGTGAAACTCTACAATATATAAATGTGGACTTTCATAATTATCGTATTCTTACTTCTTGCACATTAAAAATTAGAAATTTAAATCTCCTTTATCTTCTACTACCATGTTATTAGTCACATTGTCCATTTTTTTTTAGTTTAACATATTATATCTGGATAGAAGAATTAAAATATCTAACTTATTTGATCGGAGACATATATAAACTATATATGTTGAAGTCGACACTCATCTACATCAATTAATAAGCATGTAATTTCTGTAAGAAAACATGAAAGATGTGTGGGGACAACCTTATTTTGTTTCACCTTCTCTCAATTATTTTGTTGACTATTTAATAGCTTTCATAGCTCCTAAAGTTCAAATAGAAAATTGTATCAACTCCCCTTGGTATTCTTTGAACCTATAGGGTAGGGAGCAAGTAACCTTTGCTAACCACTCATCTATAAATGTGGTATCAACTCTTTTTATCCTATTAGAAATTGAAAGATCACAATCAATGGGTGAATACCAAAAGTCTACTCAATGCAAGGGAGATTAGCACAATCAAATTGTTGAGCTAGTTCAAATAACATCAAAAGTGAGATATATTTGCTCAATGATATTTAAAGAATAAAATATAATTATTAAAAATAATAAATACATCATTTAATTTCTTTTTAATAACATGCAGATGAAGGATTTGAGCCTCTAACATCAAAGTTGATAGTACAGCACTATGCCAATTGAACTATGTTTATTATAAATAAATTTAGTTCAACTAATTATTAGGAACCAATCATAAAAGATTCACTCTCTATCATAATTATGTTATTAAGATACAACTTATTCTATGGTGAATAAAATTGTAACTACAAATTGATATATAATATCTTAACAAGTTGAGATAGACTAAAGTTCGTGCTGAAAAATCATACGGGCACTTGAAAAGTTTAAATTATGAAATAAACTAAACTTATTAAGTATCACACATTGAAAAGATAGAGAAGTTTCACAATCATTATAAGGAAACATGAGTTCTTTCATTGTCAGTTGATTGTAACATAGGATATTATATTTATTAAATATCTAATATGGTATTAAAGTTCATAAAGCCCAAATGAGTCTTCGATAATAATAATAATAATTGGGATTTGATCCAAGAGTGGTGAATCCAAAGAAACACCATCTTGAAAGAGAGTTTTGAGATAAAATTTCATATTGTGATCAGTGTTATATAATTATTCAGTAAGCTATGCTGAAAGAATAATTTGATATTTATTTTAATGGAGGAGAATATGCTCTAATCCTTGGCTTAGGTGTAGAAAGCTTATTAATCAAAGAGTCTAGCTAGGATGGCTGAAAATACATTATTAGGCTAATCTTTTCAATAATTTACAAACATTAGGGATCTCAACTTCATAAAATTTCACTCAATAAATTGTTTAAGCAAATGTAGCAAATAGTTCATATTATACCCTAAGAACTAGACTAGCCTAAAAATTCATATTCTCAATTATATATATTCCTAACCAAGAGAATCACAACCACAATAACTACATATTACTATTGACTATGCTATAAATAAATAAAATTCCAATAAAATATCTCAATCATTCCCATAAATTTAGAGGGGAAGTAATGTTATAATGGTGCATATTTTTGTAAGGAAAAAGGACAAAAAATAGTTATTTGAAAAATGCTAATAAATATAATGTACTATTTGTTTATTTATTTTTAGGGAATTATTGGGATCTAATTGTATAGTAGGAAACACATGTAGTTGGGTGTTGGGTTGGCAATATTTAATGTTTTTTGGCATACTCTTGCTAGTAATTCTATATTCATTTATGACCTTCTTTGGCTGTTTCATGATTCAATCATTTCATATGGAAGTATTATGCAATTTTTTTTTTTTAATATATCATTCTATTTTCAACTATATCTCTTGGTCTATGAACATTTCACCACAACCAAACTCTTGGTCCTCAACAATGGCCACTTGGTTGCCCTTCTTGTTACTTTAGTTTATATAATGAAGGTCTAAATGGTAATCTAAGTAGATTTAGGATATGTGTGATAATGTTTTTTTTTTTCCTTTGAAAATTATGTTTTTTTAATCATATTCTTCTTTGTTATTTTTAATCTACTTTAAATGTTTTAAATTTCTAGTAAACTTTGAAAATTCAAAGAATTTTGAAAATCTATGTATTAGTCTATATACTTTTGAATGTTTAAATTTGATTCTTATAATGTCAATAAATCTAAAATTAGTCTATGTCGTTAGTTTATTGTTAACGTTTTTATTTAGAAAATGTCAATATTAGTCTCTTCTCTATATATTTGAAAAGATTCACGAGTCAAAATATTAACGTTACCTAACAATATACACTAATTTTTATCTTGGTTAAAAATACAAAATAGAGGATAAAAAAATTTAGGTATCTTGGATTTTTGTTTTTAAATTGGGTCAAGATTTTAAACACTGAACTTACCATAATAAAGGAGTAAACCATAGAAAAATTTAAAATGGTTCAATGAATTTTCCTATAGCCAATAGATTGTTACTATTATTATTATTATTATTATTATTATATGTCTTTAAAGTCTTACAAAAGGCCATTTTTGGTTTTTAAAGGGTTAAAATTATAATTTAATTTCTAATATTTTAAAAATTCTTTCATTATTGTCTTGTATCATTGTATTTGCTAAGATTCCGGAGTTTTTGTTGGCACTAACCACATGGTTTTTAAGTTTTAAAATCCACAAAAAAGATCAATAGAAAAGAAAATCTAAATCTTAATCCAAATCCAAATGCATAAGAAAAGACAACTAAATATGGATATAAAACTTTTTTGTTTTTGGTAAATAAATATTTTTTTTTTCCTTTTTACTATATTAGTGGATAATTGAATCTCTAATGTTTAGGTTGGTCCTACGATTTTATCTTAGTTGAACTAGACCAATTTTGATTTTTGGTGAATAAACTTTAAGTCTACTCTTTATAAAAATAAACTGGGTTAAATTATAAATTTAATTCTAAATTTGTATCTATTTGGTCTCTAAATTTTCAATTTCATATCTAATATAGGTACTTAATAAATTCAAAATTTTTAAAAATTAATGAACCAATTTAAATACAAAGTTTAAAATTCTAGATTTCATTAGACATAAAATGTAACTTAATATAATAAATCGATTAATTTTTAAAAAATTTGAATTTATTAAGTACCTATATTAGATATGAAATTCAAAATTCAGGAATCTAAAAACATAAAACTATATTAAAATTTTGTGTATGTTTGTAAGTGATTTTAAAATCGTCAAAATCACTTTCGTCATTTTTTAAAATCACTCAAAAACACACTTTTAATCATTCAAAATTAATTTAGTTTTACATTTTACATTTTAAATGCAATTTTCATATCATCATAATTAGTTTTGAAAAATTAAAAATATGTTTCACAATGATTTTGAAAATGATAAAAGTGATTTCAACTATTTTAAAATCATTCTCAAATATCTATTTATTAACATTTTGATGGTGCATGAACCTAAATAGATCCTAATCTCAAAATTCAAGAATTATACTAGTAATTGCATTTAATCTTTATGGCTTTAATAAATGTATTGGTCAAGTCTTTTATGATAAATTTCTTGAGAAGTAATCAAAGCAAGAACATAGTGCAAGTGTATAAAGCAAATAAATCTCCTATCATTAAACTTAATATAAACTTAATGACATGGTCCAACATATATTTTGAGATTAAATTATTACATAATATTTTATGTTTTAATCCTATAATATTTATCGACATGTTTAAAAGCAATTTTAAAATAGTTTAAATTACTTTCTTTCACTTTTAAAATCATTTCGAATGATCATGTAATTTTAATTTAATGATTGATTTTAAACGAAATTTTTAAGTATTTAAAATTGATTTTGAATAATTAAAAACATGCTTCAAAATGAATACAAAGAGATAATAAAAGTGATTTTGATTAACCATTTTAAAAAGCATTTTCAAACATACTTTTATTATGACGATGTTAACACGAGCCCATTAAAATGTGAATTTTTTGAATCTTTGTGACGAGCTTAAGTCATAAGACCAAAAAGTATAGTTTTTCTCTTTCCAAAATTGTAACTTTGGAAACCTTTAGCAAATTATTCTAAAAAATATAAATAAACACTACTTTTAAGAACACATACACACAACATTGAACAAAAATTTCTCTTTTAACTCATTGATTTTCGACAATCTTTTTCTCAAAAAAATTCTTTTCGAGAATATTTTATTGGGTAAAATAATTTAATTTAATATGACCTTTAATTATACAATAATGATAGACACAAATTTTGATTTTTCATGCACATTTCTAGTATTTTCATGTTTAGACAGAAATTACCAACACACATATATTTAGGTTTTGCATGACCAGCACAATTTTTTATTTTTCAAGCAAATCTCTAATGGTCCCATGCTTCAGAATACATTTCATATTATGATCATATTTTGATCTAGCATGAATTTGTTTAGGCACAAGATTCGATTTTCTTGAATATTTCTAACTTTTCTATGCTTTAATACAAATTTAGTTTCAACAAAATTTGGTACATTAGGCAAAGCATCTTTGAGACATATAAGAGGTAATTTTAACAAAAGCAGTCTTAAAACTAGATGATTCATGTACTGTATTCCATTTTTATCCCTAAAAGATTGGCCAATGTCAATAATTTTATCTAATTTTTTAGCACCTATAATTAATTTCTTAATAGACTCTTTTGCAACTTCAAGTTCTTTAGTAACAATTAATTATCTCTTTAAACATATGTAAAAGATCATTTTTATCATTTTTATCATATTCAAAAAATTTAATTTTGTCCATAAAAGAAATTTTCTCTTTTTCCAATTCTATATTACTAGGTTCCAAATCAATAAGTTTTTTTAAACTAACAATTTAATCATTTTATTCGAAAGAGAAAGATTCAATTTTCTCATTTTCATTCCCCAAATCATTTAAGTCAATTTTCATTTCACATAATAAAAATTTGTGTTCATCATTCTCTTTTTCAAGAAAAGTAATTCTATTATTCAAGAAAAGTAATTCTATTATTCAATGCAGCAAAATATATTGTAATAAAATATAATTTTTATTTCAAATTCAAGAATAAATTGTAGCATTTAATTTTATGATATGAAATATATTAACAAATTAATTTCAAAATTAAATAGGAAGGAGAAAGAGAAATTGACTTCGATAATTTTTGGAGTAGTTCGGCATAGTCCGACCTACGCCCACTTTCCAAGCTCCTCCTGGATATATTACTACAACTTGACTCTTTTCACAATTTAGAGTGAACCGTTACAACATTTCTTTTTCGAGAGCAAGAACAAATCCGATCTTTTCCACGATTGATGATCAGATCGAGGAAATTGCATTCCCAACGGAAGTGTTTTATCAATTTTATTTTGTATTTGAACTTAGATGGAAACATACAGAAGAGAAAACAAATTATTATCATATCATATGTTGTAAAATTCTCTAGGCTAAGCATGTATTAAAGGAAGAAGAAAAATTATATTTGTAGATTCCTCTTCGTTCACATAAAATCCCTCGAATCTATCAACTTCGTTTATTCTTCAAATGCCCCCAAAAAGTTTTCTTTGACTACGACTCTTGACAAGAACCCACTTGTGTAGTGCTTTTTAGAAGAAAAAAAGGAATTGGGAGATAATCCTTTTTCTATGAGAACTCTTTCTTTATAAAATTTTTTGAGAGAGAACAACATGCGGTAATGTACTATCTTTCTCAAAAGAGAAGGGGAGGGAGTTTTAATTTACATGGATTAGGTTGAGTTAGATTGAGGGTATTTTTGGGGCCAATCTGAAAATTCGGATTGGTTAGATTTATAATCCAAATGACCCAAATAAAGTTTCCAACCTAACCAAACCCTTAAAATTCAGGTTAGTTAGGTTGAGTTGAGTTGTCGGGTTATAACGTATTTTTTATTTTTAATAAAAAATATATAAATTTATATACAACTCATGACTAATAACTAAAATTTCATAAAATTCAAATGTTAAATACCAAATATCTATGATATTTATTGCAAACTTTAAACAAAGACAAATATCATAACAATTTTAAAAGAAAAATATTAAAAATTCACAAATTGATCAATACAAAGTAATCAAATTTTAAACAAAGAGGAAATACATACACATACATGTATATATCATTAATATATATAAAATTCAGATTCGGTTGGGTCAATCCAATTTTTTTAGCCAACCCACAACCCAATAAAAATAGAAAAATTCAACTCAATCCAACCCAAGAACAAAACTAACCTAAACCAGAGTTGGGTAGTCCGGATTGTTCGAGTTTTCGGATTATTTGAACACCCCTATTGAAAACTGTGGATTAACTTCCCTTCAACCTATCACTTTCCTTTATTAAATTGGAATTTGATTTAATTTTAATTAATTACTTAAATTTAATTAAATATCTTATATTTAATTAATATTTAAATCATACTTAAATACATATTTCTCTCTTAATCTATAGTTTCAATATGAATCTCATTCATATTTATTTAGAAAGAGAAGGAGAGGGAGTTTTAACTGTGAAAACTATCGATTAACTCCCCTATTTATGATTTCCCTTTATTAAACGGGAAATTTATTTAATTTAAATTACATAATTAAATAAATTTAATTAAATTAAATATCTTATATTTAATTAATATTTGAATCATACTTAAGTGCATATTTCTCTCTTAATCTATAATTTTAATACGAATCTCATTCATATTAATTTAATATTTGAATCACATTCAAATACATTAAATCTTCCATATTATATAGTTTAGTTTTGAATCCTATACAAAAATAACTATATATTATAATATATTTATATACATTATATTAACTGCATCCTATACAATTAACATATGTTTCCCTAGATTATTTTGAACATTTCAAATTATTCTTTCAAAACTTTTGGTTCTTGTTCATCTATTGTGAACTAAAAAAGGGACCTAATGAACCTATAAATTATAAGCTCAAATGATGTTAGATTAACTAATTAAACTATTTAATTAATTAATTAACATTCATTAACTAGGGGGCAAACCATTATAGATCTATAGTTGCACTCCTATGCACTACATGACATGCTACGTCCATTGATATAATCATTACTCTTAAGTCGATCCTTCACAAGTTATTTGTAACTACAATTTGTTTATAATCCATCCATAAACCAAGCCAATAAGAGGGTGGGGCTTCATAGTAAGTCTCGGAGTCAGCACTTAAGAAAACTACTCATTTATTGTCTTTATACGGGAAGGACTGAATTCCGTCTTGTGAAATTATGTTATCAGTTCCCTATTCGTTCAAGTTTACAAAATGATAGGCTTATTGAGTCGACGACTCGAGCCAATCTCACTCATGCAAATCAAAGGACAAGCCTTTATAGACAGAAGTTCATAACTAACTCAGAATTAAGATTGAGTCACAATGATCATCCTATGGAATATTAATCTCTTCAATTAACAGAGTCACAAAATGAGATTTGTAATTTTGCAATCCAATCTTATACAAACTTTTTGTATAGGATACTTCCACTCACATATTTTCACATAAACGATTTGAATTACATCGTTTGTAACAGTTATAAAGTGCATCATATTCATAGTGTCATCAAGATATGATATCCAACCTTATCCATCTACTATAGACTCTTTAAGTCATTATTTGAAAGTAATCCACTGTAAAAGGGATGTTTGGCTTACCAACATGAGTTGAGTTGAGGTTCATATTAAAACTAATTGTACAATTCATCCAATGAGTTCATTAGTTTTAAGTTCAGAGTCCACTTTTTTATAATCCAATAACTATTTAATTGTTAAGGAACAATTTATGATGTATTGAGTGTTATTCATTGCTATGCATTGTTTTATATATACATAGACATTTTTGTGGACATTATTATTTCATTTGTAAATGATAAATTAGACTTAACCATAAAAAATGTTTAAACAAAAAATGTTTGTTAAGAAAGAGTTTGCTCAAACAAAAAAAATCATTTCATTGTAATATTGTAAAATGTAAATAATCAAATGTTAGCACAAAAAAGGGGGGAAAATCATTAACTATAAAAATTGAAATTCATATTTCACAAATAGGCCGAAAAAAAAGAGTTGATTTTGTTCTTTTTAATTAGCATTTATGATTGAGTTAAAATTAATTGAAGGTTAAAAATCGAGGGTAGAGATTAGAGAAAATGTTAATTTTATTAGAATATGATGTCTTTGAGGATATAGATAAAATTGTTATGTAATTGAGTGTTTAAATTATGTGGTGAAAAAAAAAAGGTGTTCAATTTTTAAGCTCATTCGATGTTTATGATTGAGGGCTAAGTAGTTGTAAAAAAAAAAAAAAAATTATTTGTTTGGTGTTTAGGAATGAAAAAAATATATATTATGTAATTGAGTGTTCAAAAATTGAATTCAAAATTTGTGTTTAGTATATGTTTACTTTGTAGGAATTTGTTATGTTTTAAGAATGGGAAAAAATTAAGCATTTTTTTGTGTTAAAAATTTTAGAAAACTATGAGTGTAGTTAGACAATAAAAAAAAGGAAAAAAAAGAAGTCCAAGATAAAATCAATTTCATTTAGAAAAACTGTATCAAATAGCTCAACTCAATTCAACTCAACCCTACACCTCAAACACAAACTTTCTAACTCAACTCATCTCTACATCCCAAATACAAATAGCCCAACTCAACTCTGCAGCCCAAGCATAAACAATCTAACTCTACAGATAACTTATTTTCTAGATAATAATTATCAATTCAACTCAACTTAACTCAACTGTATACGCCAAACGCCCCCTAAAATAGTAGATTTACAAATTTTGAGCTCACAATAAATCAATCATCATAATACAATATATTTTTTTTCAAGAATAAGATGAAAATAAAAAAATCAAGAACTTGAAGTGAATAACAATTGTGCCTTTAAGCAAATTGGAGGATTGTAAAAATGTGGAACAGTTATTTCAATTTTGAAGAAGATAAAGAGTTTAAAAAGGAAGGGAAAAGGTGAAGACCAAATTCGATTTGGGCCTTTAGATCTTTGAAAAGAAAAAATATTCACCATTTTATGAGCTCACCATGGAAAAAAAAATCAATGGTGAAGATTTTTTTCTTTTTAAATCAACGAGTCATTAGACAAAAACATAAAATAATATAAAAATAATTTTTAAAAAATAATTTTCTTTTTAAATTCAATAAAAAGAAAAAATCCACCATGTGTAACTCCTCCATTACTTCAAGTGGCACTTTTCAATTGGTCCGTTTTGATGAAAAAAATCTACCACGTAATCCGAGATCTCTTCATTTGAGCTCTAATTTGAGTAATACAAATTGCATTGGAATCACATTAGTTTCTACATCAATAAGAAATTTATTTATCCATTGAATTTCATTATCTTATTTTCTATTTTTTTTCTTTTTGTTTAACATTAAGATTCCACAATATTATTATTCTTTATCAATTTCAATTTCTCAACCATATATACATCATGTTATTGATCCTTAGGATAAATTTTGATGAATGTGTGAGTTTGGTTCTAAAAAATAATTTAAGAGTTACGTAGACACTAATGCAATTATTGTAGTTGAAAAAAATTAGTAATCGACGTACTTCTATTTGTTTTTGGCTTTTATAATTTATTTAATTTTTTTCTTAAAACTTTTTGTCTAATTAAACAATTCAGAAGTTCAAATTTCTTGTAGAAAAATAGACTTTTGAAATTCCATCTAGTGATGTGCATCTTTCTAATAAATAAAGTCTCATTCTTATTCCCTTCAATGAGTGAGGCAATTGGGGTTTAAATCCAAGCAAAAAGGAAATGAATCTACTTTTTTAATTCTTTTACTTTTTTTCTTCTTTTTTCTAGGGAAAAAAGTTTGATTTAACATTTTATAGGGCAAAAGATTGATTTAACTTTATTGGAAGGATGTGGTGGATGGAAGGATAAGAGCATTTTATGGGCCACTAACAAAATTACCTAGTGAAAAGTATCTCCTTTTCAACCAAATCTTTGATATAGATAATTTGTACTGCTTTTTGTTTAAAGATATAATGATTTGACACCATGAAAACTCATGTATTGCCCCTCTTTCATTATTTATGTTTTTGGAGTTGAAGAATATCTCATATACATTATAATAAAATTTATCATGGTTCAACAGTTACGACACATCACTTATTGAAATTAGAGATTTGAATTCTCCACTTTTATATTTAGTAAACTAAAAAATAGCATTAGCCCGTATAACAAAAGTTTGTAGTTTGTTCAAGAATTGGAAAAAAGAAACCAACTTATATATCTAGGCTAACTTAATTGGTTAATGCAATCATTTATTAGGTTAGTTCTTAGCTTTAATCTTCAACTCATTTATTTTTTTTAAAAGCAATTATATGAATTAATAGTTTAATAAGATTACAAAGAGATGTTTGACTCATATGTTAATAGTGAATTCAAATTTATGCAAGAAATAAGTTAGGCTTACAATAATTTTAGTTTATTTCTATATGAAGTAAGTTCTGTTTGATAACTATTTTGGTTTTTTTTTATTTTTTCCTATTTTTTGAAATTAATTAAGTTTATAAACACTACTACCTATAATTCTTGCTTTATATACCTACTTTTTTAGATGTTTTCATAAACTAAGAAAACGTTGAAAATTTTTAACCAAAGCATAGTTTGTGGCCACCTTTTGAGGAATTCTAATATAGTCTCTTTGCTTGTTTGCTCAAAGGCCGCTATTTCCCTTACGAGGACCTTTTGCAAGCTAAGCTTGGAAGACAACCAATCTACATGATGAATCTAAAACCAAACACATCCAACCACTAGTTGTCTTACTTTACATGACAGTTTTTAAATTGTAATTGATATGGTATAATCTATAAATACCTAAATCAGATTATCTTTTAAATTACACAAATAAAATGTATAAACTATTGTGTAAAGAAATCTACAACAAAACAATCTTCAAAGAAAAGAGTCTTTGGCCGAACCACGTT
Organism: Benincasa hispida; assembly: GCF_009727055.1. Taxonomy (NCBI): domain Eukaryota; kingdom Viridiplantae; phylum Streptophyta; class Magnoliopsida; order Cucurbitales; family Cucurbitaceae; genus Benincasa; species Benincasa hispida. Next base: position 32,720,975 of record NC_052354.1, read on the forward strand.
ACATGTGTGTTCATTTTCTTCTTCCCTTCATATTTTCTTCTGTGATGCTTAAATTTCATCTCTGCAAAATCCAACAAATCGTTAGAAAGAAGAAACCCTAGGGAGAAAGAAGAGAGAATCGTAGAGAAAGAGAAAGAAGGACTTTATCAAATGAATTTCCTTTTCTTCAATCTGATCTGAAAAGAAGAAAGACTACCTTACACGTGTGAGCAGATTGAACTTGATTCATGGCCTCGTCCCAACCAAGTTCTCCACCAAACCCAACTCTTGGGCCTTTAGCTTCAAATTGCAAATCATTGGGTCTGTATTTCAAAGAAGACAACCCAACAAAACTAGTATTAGAGCAACAGATCATAAGGTAAGCTTTCTTGGAGCATCAAGATATTTAAGAATATAAATCTTGGTAATTCAAGACTAAGTTTCAGATCAAGAAATGACAGTGGCAAGGTTTAAAATAGAAAATTTTGATGGAAATGGCGATTTTCGCTTATGGAAAGCCAAAATCAAGGCTATTGTTGAACAACAAAAAGTCCACGAGGCCCTCTTGGATCCATCCACTCTACTTACTACGATTACAACTCCAAAAAAGAAAGACATGAAACTAGAAACTTATGGAACATTGGTTCTCACCTCAGTGATAGCATCTTAAGGCATGTAATTGACCAAGACACAACTTATAAGACGTGGACTAACCTGGAAGGTCTTTATGCCACAAAAGATTTACCTAACAAGATGTTTTTAAGAGAAAAATTCTTCACATTCAAGATGGATTATGCTAAAACACTATCTGACGATCTAAATAAGTTTAAGAAGATAGTTTCTGAGTTCAAGAGCCTTGTTGAGAAGATAGGTGATGAAAACAAAGCTTATGTCCTATTGAATACACTACCTAAAGCTTATAAAGAGGTAACAAATGCCTTGAAATATGACAAAGAGTCAATAACTACTGATGCCATTATTTTAGCATTAAGGACTAGAGAATTAGAGCTTCAAGTTGTCAAGAAAGAACAGCCTAGTGCAGAAGGGTTGTTTGTGAAAGAGAAGAACGAGTAGAATCATTCTAAAAGTGGCAAACAGCAACTAAGTGAAGAATATAAGCCTAAAATTAATATGAGGTACAACTGTTGCAAGAAGAAGGGACATCTCATGAAAGATTGTTATAGTTTGAAAAGGAAGAAGCAAGAAAAAGAGAATGATCAGAAAGGGAAACAACCTGAAGCCTCTATGGTTGAAGGATCATACTTCTAATCTAACCTTAGCCTCTACAAGTAATAAAACCAACTAGGTAAGTCCTTTAAGGAAGCATGATTGGATACTAGATACTGGTTGTACCTATCATACGACACCTTTCAAATCTTGGTTCAACACCTACAAGGATTTAGATGGAGAATTGGTGTACATAAGGAACAATGAAGCTTGTAAGATCAAAAGAATAGGTCCAGTATCTCTAAAGTTGAAAGATAGATCAATAAAGCTTCTTAGAAATGTCAAACATGTACCTTTATTCAAGAGGAATCTAATATCTCTGGGTATGTTAGACTCCATAGGGTGTGAATGCAGGGAAAAGAATGAAATCCTCGAAGTTATAAAGGATTTTAAGATCGTCTTGGTTGGTGAGAAGGTAAATGACCTTTATATTATTAGAGGAGTAGAAATGATAATTGGAGCCTATGCTACCACTATAACAGCCTCGATAGAAGCAGACTTGTGGCACAAAATATTGTCACACATCAGTGCTAAAGGGATTCAACTCTAAGCCTAAGTAGCTCAAGGTACTTTCTAACATTAATAGATGATTTTTCTTGACAAAGTTAGATATACTTCTTAAAAACCAAGGATCAGGTTTTTGGGAAGTTCAAAGATTGGTTGATAGAAACTCAGACATCTAAAAGGCTAAAGTATTTTAGGACTAATAATGGACTTGAGTTTTGTAATGCGAAGTTTAATAGATTTTATAGTAAGAATGGAATAACAAGCCATGGGACTATGAGATACACATCTCAACAGAATGGGGTTGCTAAGAGGCTAAATAGAACAACAATGGAAAGAGTAAGGTGTTTGCTATCTTATGCTATTCTAAAGGGAAAATTTTGGACTGAAGTTGCTGCATACACTGTCTACACCTTAAATAGGTGGCCATAAACTTCTTTAGAGCTACTCACCCTTAAAGAGAAATGGTCTAATCATCCTCATAATTTAGATAACTTAAAAGTTTTTGGGTATATAGGATTTGTGCACCAAAATAAGGGAAAACTTAAGGTAAGAGCTGTTAAGTGCATGTTTGTTGGTTTCTCTGAGGGAGTCAAGGGATTTAAGATGTGACATCTAGCTGAGAAAAGATTTATTATTAATAGAGACATCACTTTCAAAGAAGAAGAGATGTTTATGCAAAAGGAGGAGAAACCAGAGGATAAAGTATTGGGATTGATGTCCTAAATCTCATGTATTCGCGTAGTTTGTAAACATTGTATAAACAAGTTGTTATTAATAAAATTGATATTTTATAAGCATACACTCAATCCAATAAACTAAAGATCCTTGGTTATTTTTTATAATTTAAACAAGTATGTAGAGACATACAGGTGGATCTTGTTTAAATAATAACATAAATGGTCTGTAGTAGATGGATAAGACTAGGTACCTTATCCTGGTGACACTACGGATACGACCCGCTTTGTAAGTGTTACAAGTGTTGTAAAATACTACAAATGGTCTGATCCTAATAATTCATATGGAGACATGTGAGCGGGGGTATCCTATACAAAGAGTTGTATAAGATCAGACCACGAAATAATTAGTCTCATTTTATAACACCGTTAATAATGGAGACTTACATTTCACTAAGATGACCATAGGTGACATGACCTGAATCTTGAGTGAGTTGTGAACTTCTACTCATGAAGGCAATCCTTTGATTTTTATGGGTGAGAGTGGTAAGATTGTCAACTCAATAAGCCTACCATTTTGGGGATTTGTTTGATTGGGGAGTTGGGAACACAACTATACAAGACGGAATTCACTCATTTCCCAATGTCAGGGTATGTAGATAAATTACTCTCTTAAGAGCTGATTCTGGGGCTTGAATATAGTGGCCACACCTTCTCCTGGCCTAAGAGGGACTTGGTCATAGTTGGACTATGACTTATTATTCATTAGAGGAATCAATGGTACTTAAGGAGTTAGATGTAACTACAGGGGTAAAACGGTAATTTTGGCTCAGCTATACTTATGAGCAATTTGTGAAGGGTCATCACACTGTTGATTGGTTATATCCAATAGACACAGAAATATATCTATAGTGCGAAAACTGCAGCTCTCGGTCTTTAGTAGAAGGATTGACAATTAATGAAAGTTGGGTAATTTAATTAAATAGTTTAATTAGTTATCCTCCAAGTACCATTGGAGTTTTCATCTACAAGTCCGTAAGATCCTCTCTGTAACTCAACAGGGATTTAATTGAGAATTAATTTTGGATTAATTTTAATTGTTTAAATTAATTGAGGAAATTAATTATATATGATATAATTAATTAAATTAATTATATATATGATATAATTGATATAATGTATTTGATACATTATGATATAAGGTAATATGAGAGGAATTTGAATATGATTCAAATTATATGGATAAGATTCATATAAGTGAATTTAGTGTAAATGTGATTTATATTAAATGCCATGTATGATTGAGAGAAAATAAATCTATAGGTTATATTGTATTTGATACAATATGTAACTATAGATTATGTGTTATATAGGATATAAAATATAGTTTATATACATATAATAAAGTTGTTATTATATGTATAGTTATTATTAATTTAATTTTATTAAATTAATATTAATTAATTAAAGTGAGGGAGTTACACTAATTTATCTCAACGAAGTATGTGATGTGGGAAGAGGATGTGAGGTGTTTGATACTCATTCATCTTCCTCCTTGAAACCCTGGAGAAAGGTTCTCTCTGAAGAAAGTTACACAGAGAAAAAGTTCTCTGAAAAATTCCCTCTCCTCCTCTTCGTCTGCTTCCTCTTCCAAAACTCTAAGGTAGAGCCCACACCTCTTGCCTAGAGCCCACACCTCTTGCCTATTCTCAAACACTAGAAGAATACATGAGGTTCATCTTTTGGTGGTGTCCCTTTTGGAAGAAGAGGTCGTGATCCATTTGAGAGATTTCGTGAAGAATTTGTTCTTCAAAGGGTAAGTCTTTCTTCTCCTTTTTTCCCTTTTGAATAGTATGCTATAAATTTAAATTTAATGCATATATATATATATATATATGCATTAAATTGGGATCGTCCCCCGCTTTTCGCTACGAAAACCTTCGATGGTTCTCTTTATAAAGTTAATTCCTCCACCACAGGAATTGAGGTGGGGATACCCATTAAGCAACCAACATAATTTAACTTACCTAGTGATTCATAAGAAGAAGAGGAAAGAACAGAGGAATAGGTTGAAACCAGCAATACTCAGCCTGATTTAAGCCAATATGCCCTTGCTAGAGATAGACAGAGAAGAGTTATTGTTCCTCCAGCCAGGTACACTGAAATGAATTACATGAACTTAGTACTTAATGCTGTAGTGGCTCTTACTAATCAAGAACCAACTACTTTTGAAGAGGCTACAAATGGTCCTAATGCAAGGAGTTGGATTGAAACTATGAATGAGGAAATGCATTTACTAAATATGAAGGATACTTGGTCCCTAGCACCTCTTCTTAAAGGATATAAGCCTATGGCTTCAAAGTGGGTTTTTAAGTTCAAAGAAGGAATGTCTTGTGATTAGAAGCCTAAGTATAAGTCAAGGTTAGTTGCAATGGGCTTTACACAAAGAGAGGGTATATATTACTCAAAGATATTTTCTCCAGTAGTCAAACAAACCTCTATAAGACTTCTCCTATCTATGGTTGCTCAAGATAATTTGGAGTTGGATCAACTAGATGTGAATACAACCTTCTTTCATGGACATCTGTAAATAAGAACGACCTGTGAATGATTAACTTACTGATTATGGTTAAAAAAGTGGATAGAAATATATCTACAGTTAGAGAGTGCAACTACTGAGCTACAATGATATGTCTCGGTAGTTAAGAATATTTATTAGTTCGGTTTACAAAATCTCAAGTCGTTGGAGCTCATGATCTGTATGTCCATAAGGTCCCTCTACTAACTCATAAAAGATTAAACCTTGGGTTAAAATATTTAATAAATTTGAAATGTTCAAATTCAATTTAGGATTTGGTTAATTATATTCAATATAATTAATGTTTAAATTTATTGAATTTAAACGTTTTTTTGAAGATTTCAATATATTTAAATATTGATTACATGAATAGAGATTCGTGTTTGAATTAGGTATTTTATCAATTTAATATTTAATATTAAATTATTATTATTTAATTAATTGAATTAAGGGAAGTTTTTAAATATAGAAAAATAAACTAAAATATTTACAAAATGTAGCAAAATTTTAGAACTATCAATGATAGATGCTGATAGAAGTCATCAGTGTCTATCAGTGTCTATCATTGATAGTTCTAAAATTTTGCTATATTTTGTAAATATTTTCAACAATTTTACCATTTGAAATAATTTTCCTTAAATTAAACTAATTTCAATTTTAAAAATAAATTCAATTTTTGAAATTGAATTTAAATTATATTTAATTTAATTTAGTTTTAAATTAAATATAATTAAAATTGAAAAATGGGATTTATAGTGGATTTATCCCAAATCCATTTCTAAAGTGGATTTTTTCAAGAATTAATACCTAGCCCAACTTCAATAATGCTCTTTGAAGTGTCATTTAGTTGATTTTTAAAGATCTTGCATGATCAATCTGAATAAATACTTCGTTTTTATTCAGGTTTAAGGGATGCAAATGATTTTGAGAAAGAAATTTTGCAGAAATTTTTGTTCTCTCAAAACCTCTCCATACGGCTTTCAATTCATAGTTCTATCACTCAATCCAAGGCTAAAATTAGTAGAGAAGGCACTCTTGGTGGTCTATTGAAGAGTTTGAAGATCAATTTTGTGGAACTTGCAAGGAACAAGTGAAAATCGTCAAAGGTATTCAAGTTGAAACGCTATTCCTTGAAAAAAAATGTGTTTTTAACATGCTTGTTACTCAAATTAATTGCAATTAGAGTGCTTAATGATTATGTTAGCTTCTGTGTTTTGCATGTTTACTCTATCAGTCGGTATCAGACATGATTTAAGCACTCAATTAACGTTAATTTGAGTTTGGTAGGTGAATTTCTTGAGATGCATGTTATGTAACTGATATGGATGTTCTTATATCTTTGGCATTAGACTCTTCTTTGATTATGATGTAGTAATTGTAATTGGCTCTTGATTGATGAGTCTTAATGTGTGCTTAAGGGTATGTTTTTTTTATTGGAGTTAATAGAGTTGAAATTATGTTGTAATTGAAGATTCAAACAAGTAAGGTCAGTTGAAGAAAACTCAAAATGGTGGCACTGCCAGGCAGCATTGCAACGCTACCCATACAACGTTGCAATGTTGTTCTTCCTGAAGCTCGAGGCATTGCAATGCTGGGATGGAGCGCTACAACACTGCTCATCGCAGCCCAGAAATGCACGCGAAAATTTGGTTTGCGGGTTTGGTCCGATTCGACCTGTTCGGCTGCTTGGGGGTTCGGTTCAACTTTATTTGGTTCGATTCAACCTGATTTGGTCCAGTTCATTACTTTTTGGAGCATTGAATAACTGGTTCGTGCAATTCAGGTCCAGTTTGGGTCGAGTTGAATGGTCTAGATGCACTTTGAAGTTGTTTTTGTATTAAATTTATAATAGTTAGCTTAATTGTTTGCTTAGGATGCCAAAGTTGGTCCATATCAATGTTGTTTCAATATTTATGCATGTGATGTATATTATATTTAATCCAAATATGTGCATAATATATGCCATGTAGATTTAAAATCTCACCATAGGAAAGCATGTTTCATGCATTTTCATATGTCATAAATTAGTTATAATATATAGTATGCATGTTTAGAGTTTCATAAATTTAATATAATTGTTATATCAAAGCATGGAATGCTTAAGTGTATGTTATAGTATGTCTATAGGTTTACAAGCATTATAAAATGAATTAGACATTTAAAATCTATAACAAAGATAAGATGCACACTCACTTAGGTTTAATAACAACTCCTTTTAATAGTTAAAATAGGTCGTTATCTTATAAAACACGGTTACAAACTCAATCAGTCTATAATCCTATCTAAGGCTAGAAGTACTTAAGTTGACGGTTTACGTAACACTTGCTACCTGGGGATTATAGCCGAGATATTGAATGTTGTTAACTGGTTTTATGAGCATGCATGAGCGGTGTGAGGTAATAAAAAGGTTTTATCACTTAGATGTTGTAGGTTAAATCTAAATATAAACGTTATACTTGGATAAACCACATAGATTTAGGGTGTCTTTTAACCGAAATATACCTAAGTACAAGAGATATCCAAACAATTAGAACACTTCAGTGAGAGATTAATAATATATATGATATATTGTTTTTAGCTCTCACGTCCTTAAAAATTCACACCGTAAGATCCATGCTTGGCTTCGTATCGCTTTTACTGCGACTGCTCAATTCAGAAAGTGTTTGCATGGATCCATAACAAGGTGAATAGGGGAACTAGTTAACAGTAAGTGGGTGCAGGAAATGTGTCAACATATCCTATGGTCTCTTCCATTAGTTTGAACCGTGAACAGTGAGATGCTTATATTGCACCCGCTGTCGTTTTTAAGCGGCATAAGCTAGTCGTTTTCTATGGCTATCCCTTCGGAAGGTTGTAACATAGGATTCAGAACAACTTAAACTTCAGAAGTGCAATATGAAAATAGAGGGTCACATTAGTAAGTTTTTTTTTACCGAAAATGGTAATTAAATGACTATAGGAATAAGAGTTATTTTGCATATAGTATTTAGTCAAGAATGTTTTGTTTCAGTGAAAGAGTATTTGACTGCTCCTCGGTAGCATCTATTCTGACTCCTAAAGTATCATTGCAAATAAATAAAGATATATGAGTACTTTATTACGTTTATTAAAATTGGATTTAGATGCAATTTTCTCATAGAATTTGTTTATATTTCAGCATGATAAACTCAATTATTCAACTCTTAGCCTCCGATAAGTTCAATGGAGAGGGTTATTCAAATTGGAAATCAAACATAAACACGATACTAGTCATTGATGACCTGAGATTCGTTCTAATGGAGGAACATCCTCCTTTTACCAGTTCTAATGCAAACCGAAATGTTCGAGATGCCTATGGCAGATGAGTCAAGGCTAATGAAAAAGCCAGAGCCTACATTTTAGCAAGCATAACTGATGTGCTTACTAAAAAGCATGAAACCATGGTCACTGCAAGAGAGATCACGAGTCGTTACAAGGGATGTTTGGACAGCCATCCTCAACGGTATGACAAGATGCTATAAAATACATTTACAATTTGCGTATGAAGAAAGGGACCTCTGTTAGAGAACACGTTCTGGACATGATAGTCCACTTTAACATAACAGAAGCAAACAATGTTATCATAGATGAGAAGAGTCAAGTCAGTATGATTATGGAATCTCTTTCAAAGAGTTTTCTAACCTTTAGTACAAACATTGTAATGAACAAGATTGATTACAACTTGAAAACTCTCCTAAATAAACTCCAGGCCCCTTAATGACAAATAAAGAAGGGGAAGCAAATGTTGTTTCTTAAGGAAAATTTCAGAAGGATTCAACATCTAGTTCAAAACCATCTAAAAAGAAGCCTGGATCTTCAAAGGATAAGGGTATCCAGATGAAAAAGAAGGGAAAAGGAAAGAAAAAAGCTCTTACTACTAAGAGCAAGACGAAAATTACAAAAGGAAAATACCATTCTAACGTCGACGGGCATTGGAAACATAATTGCTCTAAGTATCTTGTGGAGAAGAAAACTGAGAAGGCAAATCAAGGTAAGTCTGATTTACTTGTAATAGAAACATGTTTAGTGGAAAGTTCTCATTGGACCTAGATACTAGATTAATACGCCGCTAATCACATTTGACCTTTCATTCAGGAAACTAGTTCCTAGAAGCAGCTAATGGAAAATTAAATGATTTTCGAATAGGTGAAGTTATTTCAGCACAAGCAGTGGCAGACATCAAATTATGTTTTGAAGATTCCTACATTTTACTAGAAAATGTATATGTACCTAAAATGAAAAAGAACTTAATCTCTGTTTCTTGTTTGTTGGAACATATGTATAAAGTTACTTTTGATATAAATGAAGTATTAATTAGTTCAAGAGGTGTTCATATATGTTCTGTTAAACTTGAAAATAACTTGTATGTGTTAAAACCAACTGAGGTAAAAGCTATTTTAAATGTAGATATGTTTAAAACAGCAGATACTCAAAATAAGAAACAAAAGATTTCTCTTAACGCCCATCTTTGGCACTTAAAACATGGTCACATAAATCTCAACAAGATTGAAAGATTAGTAAAGAATGGACATTTAAATCAGTTCGAAGACAAATCTTTACCTCCATGTGAATGATGTCTTGAGGCAAAAATGACTAAAAGATCTTTTTTCAGTCTATAACTTATATAATTAGACTTTTGTGGTCCAATGAATGTTAAGGCTCGGGGAGGATCTGATAATTTCATCAATTTTATTGATGATTATTCAAGATATGGCTATGTTTACCTAATGCATCATAAGTCTGAAACTATTGAAAATTCAAAGAATATAAGACTAAGGTTGAGAATCTATTAGGTAAAAGGATTAAAACACTTCGATCAGATCGAGGTGGTAAGTATATGGATTTACAATTCTAAAACCATTTAGTAGAACATGAAATTCAATCTCAAATGACTACTTCTGGTACACCACAACAGAATGATGTAGCAGAAAGAAGAAATCGAACCTTGTTAGACATGGTTCGTTTAATGATGAGTTATGCCAATTACCTCAGTTCTTTTGGGGGTATGCAATGCAAGCAACTGTATATATTCTGAACATGGTTCCTTCAAAAAATACTTCAGAAACACCATATGAGTTGTGTAGAGGACGTAAAGGTAGTTTACATCACTTCAAAATTTGGGGATGCTCGATACACATGTTGGTGCAAAATCCTAAGAAATTGGAACGACGTTCAAAAGTATGCCTATTTGTAAGATACCCTAAAGAAATAAAAGGTAGTCTATTTTATGATCCTCTAGAAGATAAAATATTTGTATCGACAAATGCTATATTCTTAGAGGAAGATCACATAAGAAATCATCAACCTCACAGTAAACTAGTATTAGATAAGATGTCCAGAGAATCTATAGATAAATTGACAAAAGTTGTTGATCAAGCTAGTCCTTCAACAAAAGTTGTTGGTCCATCACATCCTTCTCATGACTTGAGAATGCCTCGACGTACTAGGATGATTGTTCAACAGCTTGGCCGCTACATGTAACAGAAACTCCAGTCGTCATACCTGATGATGGCTTAGAGGATCCATTGACCTATAAATAGGCAATGGAAGATGTAAATTGAGACTAATGGATAAAAGCTATGGATTTAGAAATGGAGCAAATGTACTTCAATTATGTATGGAAACTTCTAGATCAACCAGATGGGGTAAAACCTATTAGCTGCAAGTGGATCTACAAAAGAAAACAAGACCAAACTAGTAAAGTGCAAACCTACAAAGCTAGACTTGTGGCAAAAGGTTTTACCTAAAGAGTGGGGGTAGACTATAAAGAAACCTTCTCTTCTGTTGCCATGATTAAATCTATTAGAATACTTTTAACCATTGCTACATTTTATGACTATGAAATATGGCAAATGGATGTCAAGACAGCCTTTTTGAATGGTCATCTTGATGAAAGTATTCATATGTCTCGACTAGAAAGGTTCATTGAACAAGGTCAAGAGCAAAAAAATTGCAAACTTAAATGATTCATTTATGGGTTAAAACAAGCATCTCGATCCTGGAATATAAGATTTGACACTGCGATCAAGTCTTATGGCTTTGAACAAAATATTGACAAACCTTATGTTTACAAGAAGATAGTCAACAAGTCTATAACTTTCCTGGTACTTTATGTTGATGATATCCTACTCATTGGGAATGAGATAGAATTCCTTGCTGACATAAAGAGATGATTAGTATTGTAATTTCAAATGAAAGATTCCCCAGCAACGACGCCAAAAACTTGATGATGAAAATTTGTAAGCACAATATATGATGCATGTCTTAAGTTATGTGTTCGTTCTCATGCGTCGATGGTCATGCGTTGAAATGGAAAGTATGTGTTAATCTTATATGCAATGACCATGCGTTCCTGTCACAAGTTTTCTTGCGCTCTCGCCAAGTATAACGAGGTCGCAAGTTTCTCGAGTGATCCGAGGTCGAACTCAGGGACTTGTAGTTAATGTTATGCGGTAATATGTTTGCAATGAAGAATAAAAGAATGATGAAGGTTATGGCCTATGCACTATTCCTATTCCTAGCTAACATATTAAGCGGTGGAAGTATAATTGAGAGGAAGGAACACGACAACTGTTAACACGTAGTAAAATGCATGAAAAAATAGATAAAATGGCGAGGATGTCTTCATCGCATCAATAAGCTCGACCGCAAGGGTAACCCCAGCCAGCGCAAGCTTATGCGATCATGCTATACTCGCATGACGAAGACGCATGCGATGTGTAATAGCAAACGGAGCTTATTCCTAAGTCTCCATTCTTGCTTATGCGATTCTAATCTGACTTTCTCAAGCCTAGATTCTAACCTAGCTCTCTCAAGTCTTAGGTTCTTTCTTTAGACTCTCTCTCGAGTAGCTCTAAAGGGGTGATGGACACATGCATAAGACAAGATGATCGTGTACATCTTGGCTGACGTAATATTATTCCTATCCCTAGTGAACACTTGCTTACATTGCTTAATGCAATCAACTACTTACCCTCTCGGGTAGTTGGTTGCTACTAATTCTACTCATAGACAAGCATTGTGTCCGCTTATAGACAAGCGTTGCTATAGCTTCACACTAAGCAAATAAGGTTTTCTTAGCACACTCGGGCAACGCACACCTCCCGGGGGTTGGTACATGCTTCATATGTCTATGTTGCATGATTAAGTATGTGATACTCTGGCAATCTTATTTAGTGATGCAATTAAAGTAAAGGATGCTAAGTGAATGAAGATAGAGATGGAATCGATGAAAAATATGGAAATGCATTGATCACAAAATATATTAATCTCTTAAGCCAAAATGTAATACAATACAAGGATAGAAAAGAAATGGAGGGCCAGATGGAAGCAATGTCTTGCTTCCATCGGATGTGTGTCAAGGCTATCGGTGGTGCCATGAATGGGTGGTGGAGCAGACTCTCTTGAGCTCTAACTTCGGTGAAGGCTCCGGTCGTCACTCAGAATGGTTGAGGGGATGAAGAACTCTCAAGACTGTCTTCTCACGTTTTGATCTGGATCACAAGGATCCACCCGAGGGTAGAAACTTGGATGATTTAAAGTTCTGCTCAACGACTTTTATTTATAGAGCTTGATCGCCGACAATATTAATTGTCCTTCTCTAAAATTCTGCAGTTAACCGCGTGATGGACGTGATGGACTTGCTCTGAATCTCTGCTGCTAATGGCGTGGTAGGTGAAATGTCAACATCACCTTTTGATACTCCCGAGGTATCCATTCATGCTTGGTTTCCGGAGTATCAATGCATTCCACCACCCATGCGGTCATCCCTCTATTATCGTTATACTCTGTAGCGCAACCTCTATGCGATGGGCGCATGCGGTTAATGACCGCAACATCCATGCGTCAAACGTATGCGATCGTATATGCGACGCCTCTACGATGGTGAGATTTCCTGCATGCGGTCATCTTTGCGATAGCCTGGCTCTGTGCATGCGATCGATTTCTGCGTTTGCTACAAAAATAAACAATTGAACGCATAATAACGCATAATAGTGGGTTAGTCGAGAATCTTAATGTCGATTGACGCAAGCTCGTTTTCTCATGAATTCTTAACATAATTGCCGCATCTTCTTTTTAATAGCCTTCATAATTTTAAATAAAAGGCTTATAATGATGTGCATTTCTACCCGTCATCAGAGATGCACAGTATGTTCTTGGAATCACAAGAAAAAAGCACTAGCATGATCTCAAGCATCTTATATTGATAAGATATTGTCAAGATATAATATGCAAAATTCCAAAAAAGGTATACCGCCTTTTAGATACAAAATTCATTTGTCTAAGGAATAGTGTCCTAAGATACCTCAAGAAGTTGAGGAAATGAAAAAAATTCCTTATGCATCAGCAGTCAAAAGCTTGATGTACACTATGTTGTGTACACGCCCTGACATATGCTTTACAGTCGAAATAGTCAGCAGGTTTCAGTCCAAACCTGGACACAGCCATTGGATTGCTGTTAAGACCATCCTTAAGTATCTTTGAAGAACGAGAGATTATATGCTCGTGTATGGTATTAAGGATTTGATCCTTACAGGATACACTGATTCTGATGTTTAGACTAATGTAGATTCTAGGAAATCTACTTCAGAATAAGTATTTACTCTAAATGAAGGAGCTATAGTGTGGAGAAGCATCAAACAAAGTTGCATTGCTGACTCCACTATGGAAGCTGAATACGTAGTTGCGTGTGAAGTAGCTAAAGAAGCAGTATGGCTCATAAAATTTTTAACAGGAAGTGGTTCTATGAAGGAACTCTTATACAAGAGTACCTCTGAGCAGAAATGGATCTTTCCAAAGACATAGTGACAAAACTACCACATTTACATTCAAACAAACAAATATGCATCATACTTTAAAATTACCAACATTCTTTAGGATTAACAAACACGATAACAAGAAAACTTACCAATTGAAGACTTTTTCTTTTTGGCAAATCTCGCTCTCTCCACGAACGGCCAGCTATCATTCACCAAAAGTCCAGTCGTCTACCACGAACGGCCTCCACACAAACAAACGAAGATGAGGACGACACCACCACTTGGAACCCTTAGTATTCTCTGGGTAAGAATCCAAAGAGTGGGCTCTGTTCAGATTTAGTAGAGAGGAGGAGGAATCAAGATCATATACAACGATCAAGCAAGTGGGAGAAGGTTGTGTCTATCGTATAGACAAAATAATTGATCGTTTAGGTGAGGTACATGATCGTGTAGGAAAAGGATAACGATCGTCTATACAATCATTTAGTAAAATCTCGGCGCTAAGCAATCGTTTAGTAAAACGGTAGGCGATCGTTTAGAAGAAGTGCACGTGTGAGCAATTAAACTCGAGCTATCCTATAGTCTCTGATTTACTAAACGATAGGCAGTAAACACCTTTGTGAGCAATTAATAATGTCCCTTTGCAAAATGAAAACAATTTTCATTTTATTCTTCAGTTACAAAAATCGAATGGAACTTCCCACTAATGCACAGTTACATAGAAAACGACGGCCAATTATCCCATAATTGCCAAATTAATAAATAATAAATATAATCATATTATATTCATTAACCTATAGTTTAATATCAAATATCAACCATAGTGTTTTCTCCTCCACTAGATATAAATCATATTTATATCCTATTTCCTCCAAACTAATGTATCTCATACATAAAGTCAATTATATCATATATAATTAACTAGTTCAATCATATCATTTAGAACTCCCTCTTGTCAATTTGAAGATTTCAAACTGACCCAAAAATTGATTCTCGATTTGAATCTATTGAGCTACCAAGGGGACCTTATGAACTTATGGCTCGAAGCTCCAACGGTACGTGAATAGCTGATTAAACCCTTTAGCCACGAGATCCACCATCCATTAATTACTAGGCATTCCACTAAAAACCGACAGCTAAACTCTTCATACTACAGATATATTTCTATGTCCATCGGATATAATTAATCAACAGTACGATAACCCTTCATAGATGCTCGTAAGTACAGTTGGGTCAATTTACCGTTTTGCCCCTATATTTACATCTAACTTCTTAAGTGCCATTGATCCCTCTAATGAACAAAAAAACATAGTCTTACTATGTGTGAACACCTCTCGGGCCATGAGAAGGTGTGTAGTGCCACATCGTTCAAGCCTCGGGATCAGCCCTTAAGGGCAATCTATCTACTTACCCTTGCTTTGAAGAATGAGCGAATTCCATCTTGTGTAATTGAGTTCCCAGCTCTAAAATCAGACGAATCCCTAAAGTGGTAGGTTTGAGTCGGCGTCCTAGCCACTCGCAACCATGCAAATCAAAGAACCGCCCTCAATGGCAGGAGTTCTCAACTCACTTAGGATTGAGGTCATGTTATCTATGTTCATCCTAATGAAGTGAAGTCTCTGTCATGAACGACGTTATATAACAAGACGTTAACACTTCGTGGTCAGGTCTTATACAAACTCTTTGTATAGGCGGCCCCGCTCGCACGTCCCTACATGAATGATCAGGATCAGACCATCTGTAGCTAGTCACAACACTTGTAACTGTTCCACAAAGCAGACCGCATTCGTAGCATCACCAGATAAGGTTTCCCTCCTATATTCATATACTACAGACCATTTTGGTTATCACTTCAGACATGATCCACTTGTATGTCACCACATACATGCTTAATTTACATAATGACAACCAGGAATTGTAGTTTATTGGTTTGGGGTAAAGCAAATAAAACATCCAATGTGCAAAGTCAAGTAGTGAAGAAAATATCATATATTATACAATACAAGCGTTCATACAAACTGTGTTTACAAACTACCGAACACGAGACTTTAGGGCATCATCGCCATCATTCCAAATATGCATCTATCGATCACCCTATATTGTGATAACAGTGGAGCAGTTGCCAACTCAAAGGAACCTAGAAGCCATAAACGCAGAAAATACATCGAGTGAAAGTACCATCTCATCAGAGAGATAAAAAAGTGAGGAGATGTGATAGTTAAAAAATAGCCTCGTAAGATAATCTCGCCAATCCATTTACAAAGGTCTTCACAGCTAAAGTGTTTGAGGGTCACCTTGTCAGACAAGGACTACGAGCTTCATAAATCTAGGGCAAATGGGAGAATGTCAAGGGTATATGGATGCCCTAGTTTATTGTATTTTCTCTCTTTTTCTCACCATTGTATATTTATATATATTTGTAACTCACTGAAGTTTTAGCCCAAGTGGGGGATTGTTGGAAATGTCCTAAAACTCGCAGTTCGTATTTACTAAACATATTCTATTTTTGCAATAAAAGTATTATTGAGACTTCATTCAATAAAAGTGTTATTGAAATTGCATTTTGTTATAAAATCCAATAAACAAACCCATGGCTATACTATGAATACTTTAATTTTATGTAGTGACATAAAAGAGGATTAAGTTTTACTATATAGCCAAACAGGTCTATAAGTATATGGATGAATGTACCTCATCCTGGGGACATTATGGATGCAGCCCACTTTGTATATTAATACAAACGATGTGATCCTGAAATCATTCATGTGGAGACATGCAAGTGGAGACATCCTATGCAAGAGATGTTTGCATAAGACAGAACCACAAAATAGTCACTTTTCTTTATAACAACCATTTACTGTTAAAATTGACTATCTCAAATTGATGACCTAAGGTAACTCGATCTTAATCCTGAGCTAACTGTGAACTCCTGTTTATTCGAGATTATCCTTTGATTTGCATAGGTGAGAGTGGTTCAACATCACTGCTCAATAAACCTCTCATTTTAGGGATAAAATCGGATAGATAGCTGGGGACATAAACTGTCAAGATGGAATTCACTCCTACCCATTTTAAGGTTAGCAGATACTTGTTCCCTTAAGTATTGATTTCTGGTCTTGAACAAAGGGCCTCGCCCTTTCATGGTAGTATGTCTCGGTAGTTAACGAATATTGATTAATTTGGTTTTAGGAGTTTTAGTCAATTAATCTCAAATCGTTAGAGCTCATGATCTGTACGTCCATAAGGTCCCTTTACCAGCTCGTAAAAGATTAAATCTTGGGTAATATTGAGTGAATTTGAAATGTTCAAATTTAATTTAGAGTTTGGTTAATTATATTCGATATAATTAATGTTTAAATTTATTGAATTTAAATGTTTTTTTAAGAGTTCAATATATTTAAATATTGATTACATGAATAGGGATTTATGTTTGAATTAGGTGTTTTATCAATTTAATATTTGATATTAATTTATTATTATTTAATTAATTAGATTTGTTTAATTAATTTAATTCAATTCAATTCAATTTTTGAAATCAAATTTAAATTATATTTAATTTAATTTAGTTTTAAATTAAATATAATTAAAATTGAAAAATGGAATTTAATAGTGGATTTATCCCAAATCCATTTCTGAAGTAGATTTTTCTAACAATTAACACCTAGCCCACTTCAATAATGCTCTTTCAACTGATTTTTGAAGTGCTTGTATGATCAATCTGAATAAATACTTCATTTTTATTCAGATTTAAGGGATGCAACTGATTTTAAGAAAGAAATTATGCAGAAATTTCTATTCTCTCAAAACTCTCTCCATACTACTTCCAATTCTCTTTCAATTCAGAATTTCACCATTCAATCCAAGGTGAAGATTAGTAGAGAAGACACTCTTGGTGGTCTACTGATGTGATTGAAGATCAATCTCATGGAACTTGCAAGGAACAATTGAAAATCATCTAAGGTATTCATGTTGAAACCATATTCTTTGAAGAAAATATGTTTTTAGCATGCTTGTTACTCAAATTAATTGTAATTAGAGTGCTTAATGATTCTGTTAGCTTCCGCATTTTGCATGTTTGCTCTATCAATATGTAAATACAAGTTCGTATAAGGATGATGTATACCTGCTCATATATGATGATGATAAGTTACTAGCAGGGAAGTCTAAGTAAGACGTAACTCATGTAAAAAATTTCTTAAAGAGAGAGTTTGACATGAAAGATTTGGGGTAGGCAAGTAAAATCCTAAGGATTGAGATCCTAAGGAATAGAGAAGAATCAACTCTAACCATCAATCAATTCAACTACTGTGAAAAGATACTAAAGAGGTTTAATCTAAGTGATACAAAACATGTGACCCTACCAATTACTCAACACTTCAAGCTATCTTCAGCTAACTCACCTAAAGAATTTGAACCTAGAACATCAAAATTAGATGTCTACAATACCTTACAGTCAAGCAATTGGCAACCTAATGTATTTGATGATCTCCAGTATACCTACCTCTCATACTCAGCTAGTCTAGTTAGTAGATATATGTCCAACCCAGGTAAGAGATACTGAGACGCCACTAAATAGATCCTAAGATACTTAATTTAGTAAAAAAAAAACTCTAACCTAGTCTATCAGAGATCACATGAATTAAAGCTAGACTTATATGGGTATGCAAATGTTGACTATGCAGGGGATTTATACAAGAGAAGATCCCTAACAGGTTATATATTTCTCTATGGTCCTAATCTAATTAGTTGGAAAGAAAACTTTACAACCCATAGTGGCCCTTTCTACAATAGAGGTTGAATACATGGCTTTGACAGAAGCAATTAAGGAAGCATTGTGACTTAAAGGATTGTTGAAAGACTTTGGTTTAGATCAAACAATAGCTAGAATCTACTGTAGAAACCAAAATGTTACTCACCTCTCCAACAATCCACAATACCATACTAGAACAAAGCATATTGATATAAAATATCATTTTGTATGGAAAAAAATCGAAACAGGGGAAATAGAGATCTTAAAAGACCATACCTCGAAGAATGTAGTCGATATGCTGATGAAGTTGGTTCCAAAACTCAAGCTTCTCAAATGTCTTGAGTGGATTGGCTTTGACCTACCAGACACATGGTAAATGGTCATAAAAATGGAAGGATAGAAGGTTGCATGCGTTGGATTTAAGGTGGAGATTTGAAGAATCTGAATCTAAACACATCCAACGGCTAGTTGTCTTACTTTACATAATAGTTTTCAAATTGCAACTGATATGGTATAATCTATAAATGCATAAATCAGATCAGCTTTTAAATTACAAAAAGAAAAGAAAAAAACTATTGTGAATAGAAAACTACAACAAAACAATTTTCAAAGAAAAGAATCCTTCCCATGGATGTAGGTTGATGTTGGCCAAACTATGGTACATGTGTGTTCATCTTCTTCTTCCCTTCATCTTTTCTTATGTGCATGCTTAAATTTCTTCTTTTCAAAATCCAGCAAATCGTTAGAAAGAAGAAACCCTAGAGAGAAAGCAAAGAGAATCGTAGAGAAAGAGAAAGAAGAACTTTTCCAAATGATTTTCCTTTTCTTCAATCTAATTTGAAAAGAAGAAAGACTACCCTACACATTTGAGCAGATTGAACTTGATTCGTGGCAAGACTACCCTACACGTTTGAGCAGATTGAACTTGATTCGTGGCCTCATCCCAGCCAAGTTGTCCACCAAACTTAGCTCTTGGGCCTTTAACTTTAAACTGCAAATCATTGGGCCTGCATTTCAAAGAAGACTGCCCAACACGACACTTGGAAAATTAACATTGAGAGTGACCTTTGGTTAGATAATGCGAGGAACCTCAAGTCGAGCTTCACCTTCCATATTCTCAAAGATTAAAAAAAAATCCACAAATGGAAATATGTCAAACTATTTACAGAAATAATAATAAAAAAAACAATAATAGACGCTGATAGACTTCTGTCAGAGTCCAAGTCTATCAATGTCTATCAGTGATGGACTTCTATCAGTTTCTATCCTTGATAGACACTAATAGATTTTTATCAACCTCTATCAAATAATAATAAAATTTTGTTATTTTATATAAATAATTTCTCTTATTTTTTTATTTTTGAAAATCCCTCTAAAAAAAAGTGACTCATCTACTTGGATTAAAACGACTCTCTAGTTTGAGAGTTTTTCCTTTCCATTGCGCTACAAATATTCTAAGCATCCTTCTTAGAAGGAGAAATGTCAAGGATGAGATTACATGTGTGTATGATAAAATGGGTAAGTTAGGCATGAATCTTTTGTTGGTGACTTGGGCTTCCTTCTCAAATTCCACCCAATTCTGAATCTCTTTGGAGAGTTGCATGGGATCTCATTTGAGACCAAAGATTAAGCTATCCTCTCAATATATTATCAATGATATAATTTCCTACAACTAGGAACTTAACTACAAAAGGAATTCTTCTTAACCATCTTTGTTCTTTTTTAGGATGTTTGAACAGTCAACAACTCACATCATTTGAGGTCTGTTTAGTTCGTAATCCAGATTTCATTTTATGTTTTCAAATTTACTGAATTCTGTGAATATGTATTTGGCAGACAACCCAAATTCTATTTCTGAAAACTGTTTTCAGATTGTGTGTGATCCAAATAGTGTAAATTCGAAAAATAGCATTTTCATATTTTCATTGTATTCAGAATTTGAATTTTAAAACTTAAAATGCAGAATTATATTAAATAAAATTAAAAACATTTAGAAATATAGTATATGTCATGTTATAATTCAATTTATCATATAATATATTATAAATTAGGTTAAACTCCAAATTCAATCCCTATAGTTTAGATAAAATTAAAAGTTAGTCCATATAGTTTTAAAATTTAGATTTTAGTTCCTATGGTTTGATATAATTTCATAGATAATCTGTAACGACCAGATCCTTACACATTATAATCCGACCGCTACGACATGCATACTTAGACTTTTCTATCATGAGATGAGTTCTGGTGAAAATTTCAAAGAACATATCTAAATTTTATTAATTAGATAGAAAAACTATATAAAAAGTTTATTTATCAAAACACCAGGATCCATAAAACATTAGCATGGTGGTATAAAATGCATATGCCTATAATAGTGAGTTTGATGGTTGGCCATTTGAGCGACGTCTAATTCTGCCATCTACGCTGTGTCCTTACCTACAAAGTCTGTAAAAATATAGGATGAGTATATAATATACCCAGTAAGTAGTTCTCACGTAGGGTAGTGACCAAATGCACAATCACAAGCAACATGTCATGAAAACATATGGTTGGGATCGAAAACGTATAATAACATGTGGTGGTCGGTTATGCTTCCAATATACAATCTTCTCCGCCCTGATAGAAAGATGAGGACTTAAGTGGAAACTAACCCATCTGATGATTAGCGGTTCATGCAGTTAGTAGGGCCAGAGTCGCATCCAACATCAACCATTAGCATAAACGTAATATTGGACTAGAGGGGTGCAAACATACATACCCTGCTAGTCCCTAGCATAAACATAACGTAAGATTAGGCCTGGAGGGTGCAACCATACATGCCCTACCAGCCCTGGAAGCATAAATTTCTCTGCCCTGATAGAAAGATGAGGACTTAAGTGGAAACTAACCCATCTGATGATTAGCGGGTCATGCAGTCAGTAGGGCCAGAGTCGCATCCAACATCAACCATTAGCATAAACATAATATTGGACTAGAGGGGTGCAACCATACATACCCTGCTAGTCCCTAGCATAAACATAACGTAAGATTAGGCCTGGAGGGGTAACACATACATGCCCTGCCAGCCCTGGAAGCATAAATTTCTCCGCCCTGATAGGAAGATGAGAATTAAGCGGAAACTAACCCATCTGATGATTAGCGGGTCATGCAGTCAGTAGGGCCAGAGTCGCATCCAACATCAACCATTAACTTAAATATAAGATTAGACTGGAAGCATAACTTACACCTAATTAAAACTTGATTTTAATGTAATCGTGAACAAACATAATGCATGGGGTCCCTTGTAGAGAAACGTGTTCTAAACGTGTAATGCAATATAACAATTAACATAATCATGCAATATAATAAAGGTACACTACCATAGAACATTTGAAGAGAGGGTGAGATAAACTACTTACTGTGATCTAGTTATTCCTTATTATTCTTTATGATTTGATCAGTAGAGCTTTCCCTTTTTAGACTAGAAGGAAATTTGGGCAGCACCTTACCCGAGCTTTTCTCTTTTAGCCTCACAGAACTTCCTCACTCACATTTACTCTTTCACACGATTCTTTGTTACTGAGCTTTGTTTGAGAATGGGTTAAATCTTCAGGCAAACGGTCTTATTTATAGTAGTTTTGAGCTCTTCTCAGTGTGACAAATCATCGTACAGGTGGCTTCTTTAAAATTACTTAAGGTTTAAGGATTCCTTTCAATAAGACACCTAATCTTGGCTAACGTTTGCCCTTACGTCATCATTCTTTGTTTGTATTCAATTTTAGGATTTTTCTATATATAATCTATAAGATCGTGGCCAAATTCAACGCATAATCCACGCTTCTGTCCAAATCTCGCTCTCTTTGTTCTCAGAATCTCGCTCTCTCTAGCTTTCTCGCTGTTTTGGCTCTCGCGACTCATGCTCTCACTCTCGCTGTTGCTGGTCGCGCTCTCGCTCTCGCTGGTCTCGCTCCCGCTCTTTCCTACTGTCTCGCTAAGAATCTCGCTCTCTTTACTCTCACTCTCTCCGATGTTCTCTCCAATCTCGCTAGTTTTCACGCGTGGTTGCCTTCACTGCTTGTGGATTCTACTTCCTCTTTTTAACTCTTTCAAATTTTAAGAGTATATGAGCAATTAATTCACCTCCAATTCTTCCAATGAGCAGTGCCCAAACAAAAAGTTATCTACTGCTCGTTGTCTCCTCCCTTATTCATTATTTTTTGGATAATGAATAAATTTTCAATTTCCAATTATTCATTTTTTTCTTCTAAATTTCCACCCCTTTAAATAAAATTCCATCTTGCTTATTATTTGACATTTAATTTCCTATATGCGTACAAATCTGGGTCGTTACATATTCTATGTGGTTTGTAAAATCCTTTTAAATAATTTCTACCACAGAGACTATTTATGAAACTTTTATCAAACCATATGAGGTAAATTCTAATTAATCATAAGACCTAAATTCTAATTTCTTTCAAACTATAGGGACAAAAAAATTTCAATTTATCCTATAAATTATTATATATTATTACAAAATAATAATTTTATAATTTTTTTTAACATAAACTATGTTCATAAATAAATTATTAATAGTTTATTATCAACTAATATTTAGAGAGTAATTACAACTAGTTTGTAATTGTTTAAATTAGAATCCGATTTCTGAATTCTGCTATCAAACACATATATTGAAAACGTGAAATATAACTTTGTTTTATTTAACTTATTGTTTTCAAATTTTCTACCAAATAGGTCGGAAGTTTTCGAAAAGGACTTGAAGCTTATTCTTCTATCCTAATTTATTTTCCTTTGGATTGGACAGGGGTTGATGGGCTTCAGTTGGAAAAAGTTTCTATTCTAATGTGGAGTATCTCGATTTTTTGCAATGAAGTTCATTTCAACAAAAGAAGAGTTGATTTCAACGCCTTATACAGACTTATTGTGGTTCTTCTAAACGATTCGTATGTTAATTTTTCTATGAACCTGAAGCAGGCGAGAGTCTGTGTTGATGGCCCCTCTATCTGCTTTGATAAGCCATCTCGTTGATGGGGTGGTTTCTCCAATTTACCTTAAAGTAAACTTAATTTTATCTTTCAAATTTATCTTAGAATTTAAACATGTTTTATATAAGGTAAAAAAACTCGTAAAATAGTGGAAAAAAAAAAGCGTAATTTTCAAAAATAAAATGAGGATCAAACAAGATCTTAATTGTTTGGTTTATACGTTTACGATTAAAAGTTGATTTATATTTCAAATATGAGTTTGATAAGCCTAAGTTTATGTGTGACTTAGCTTATCTAACTTTTGGGGTTTGTCAATTAAAAAACTGATTTCACCGATAGGATTCATAACTTAGCTAGTAATATATATGAAAGCCAAGGGGAAATGTGTAATTTTTCCATAAATTAAGAATTTCTGGTTTATAAATCTCTCTCTCCAACAATAAATTAACTATTTGTAAATTAAGAAATCAATTGTTAGGATTTTTTTTATTAAATATTAGAAATGCAGTTATCCCATATAAAAAAATTTAGAAAAATTATGGACTTGTCCTACATTAAAAATGTTAGGAAAGTCATGAGTTTCTCCTACGTCGAAAATGTTTAGGAAAGTCATGGGCTCTGAGCATTATAAAAGGAGCCTATGCCTTTGGGTTCCAATCGTCCCAATTAGAAATACTTTAAGTTTGAGTATACTATTCTACTTAAATTCCCTTTATGTATAAATTTCCTTTATGTATTTTCTAGTTTAAGAGTGGGAAAATGGTGTCAAGCTTTGAGAGAATACTCTTGTAACTGGGATCGGGAGAGAGAATTGTTGTGTAATTGTAACAATTTTTCACACAGTTATTTCTTTTTTATGGGCCGTAGTTTTTCTCCAAATGGAAGTTTTCCACCTAAATTTTTGTGTTTCCAATTTTATTGTTTTCTTTTAATTTCTCTATTATTTTTCTACTTATTCCTGCGGTGGAAATGAAAGGTTTTCCCAACACCAATACCCCTATCTAATCCCAAAACCATGCAAGGCCTTTGGTCTACTTCTTTTAACCACTTCTAAAAGCATCTTAAATTACCATATTTTATGCATTAAAATCATAATCTAAATCACCTCTCTTGAATGTAAGATTCAAGTAGAACAACATTTGCATGACAATTTAATTTTTAAAAGATTTTGACGTTAAATGGTATAAGGATTAAATTGACAAAGTCAATGATAAAGATTTATATATTAAAAAGAAATTTGTAAATTTAAGAATCTATTCAAATCTTTTTCAAGCATATGGGTTAAACAAACACAGCCATAATATTTGATTTTTTTTTTTTAATCAAAAAGTTCTTTTGAATACAGTGATTAAGGGTGTCCTTAGTTTCACTTTTCAAGTGTTTATCTTTAAAAAATAATCAATTAAAAAAATTGAATGTTTGACAACCACTTAAAATAATTTCTGAAAAATGAGTTTATGAAATAAGTTGATTCGAGAAACACTTTAAATCAATTTTTAGAAAACGAATTTTTAGAGTGTTTGTTAATCACCTTCTAATTTATAATAATATATAAAATTAACAAAATACCTTCCTTAATCCTCTATCTCTACCCCGTGTCATCTCCCTCAACAACCAACTCTGATGACAACCACTGCTGACAATGTACTCTAGCTCCACTATTAACTCCAACAAAGATCATCGGTAGCACTCACCTTTGATGACCAATCATTTCAATGATAATTACTCATGGCCAATTTCGTCGATCAACTAAACATCTCCAACGACTGATTCTAGGGCTTAACTCTAAGGACCAACTCGATTGATTGTATGCTCAAAAAAGAAATTAAAAAAAAAAAAAAAAAAAAAAAAAAAAAAAAAAAAAAAAAAAAAAAAAAAAAAACTCAATGGTGAAAGTGCTTTTAATACAAGAGTCTGAACCTCCATCTTTGAAGAAAGAAGTAAATATCAATTACCATTGACACTTTGACCTTTGATAATTGAATACTTAATTAATTTTAAGGGAAATTTTTGCATATAAAAAAATGTCAAACTATTTACAGAAATAGCAAAAAAAAAAACACCTTCTATCAGCTTCTATCATAGATAGGCTTCTATCAACTTCTATCAAAGAAGATTAAAATTTTTCTATTTTGTGTAAATAATTTTTCTTATTTTTCTATTTTTGAAAATCTCCCTAATTTTAAAATAATGAAAAAAATAAAATAAAATAAAGACAGGATAAAATATCATTTGTCCAAATTTTAATCCTTATATTTTTAATAGATATTAAATTTAGTTATTCAAAGTTAAATACGATGGAAATTTAGTTAATAATAATAAATTTTCATGAAAAAAAATAATGTTCGAGTATATTTTAAAAATCATAAAAGAAATGCTAACAAAAAAAAAAAACTTTCTTTTTAAGGGAAAAAAACAACAATAAACTAACCATAGAAACTAATTTTAACATTTATCCAAAGGTAAAAAAAAAAAAAAAAAATCAACCATGAGAGTACATGTAATAAAATAGAATAACTTAAAAAGGTAGAATCCAAAACAATATATTTTAATCATATAAAAATAAAAAGGAATGTAAAAGAAGATGCTTTGATAGCCACATGTCATGCATATTTGGGAACATCAACTCTTCACCAAAACATCTTATCTACCCATCAATAGGATTCCCAATACCTTTCTGGGTCCCACAAAGTTAGGGACAAAACTCCCCAATCACCATTCACAAAATATTCCTCCAATGACTGCTTTCCACGTGGCAGTTGTTAAAAACATTTGAGAGACAGCTTGGCCCCCACTTGGAAGACAGTTCAACATGTTGCCTTATTCTTAGCCCACACTTTTATCCCTAAAAGAAGTTTTGTTTATTAATCTCTCAATTTCCCAAAAACCCTAATATCTCAATTAGGGTTTCTTCTTTTTCTCTCTTCTTCAATATACATATTTATTTATTTTCATACAAGCTTCTTTTAAGGAGACAATTTGACATGGTGTTGCCATTTTATTCAATGTTCTTGCACACCCTAATCCCTATGGATATATATTGGATTAAATATAGTTGGGTAGGAATTTGAATCAATGTCACTTGAAAATAAAATCGATAATATAAATTGTGATTTGTGTTGAATGTTACTTTTGATGTGAATTAAATTAATTGATACTTGATTAGAACTTAGATGAGTGATCAAGATCGTTTTTCAATCTTGTCTTGATCTTCAAATCAAGTAGATATATGTCGAATACAATATCAAATTGTTGTTGGCACATTCATTTCTCTATACTAATATGACTTGAATTTTAGATTTAGGTTAAAATACAAATATATTATCAATTACTTGGTATATCACATAAGCATACTGAAACAAACATGAAATCGTGTTTGTTGTTGGTGTTCATATATTCCTAATGATTGTGTTCTTTGTGATGGTGGAATCGAGTCTTGAGACCATTTATTTCTTTATTGCCCCTCTAGTCGGCCTATTTGGAGTGATGTGATCTTGTGGGGTGTGATTCTTCTCATAGGATCTCTTAATGAGGCCTAAAACTTAACTGTATTTTTCATATTGGTGCGGCAATTGTTTGAGGCAAAAGGTGCAAAGAGTAGTCTTATTGTGTTGTCATCTACTATGTTTAGAGGGAACATAACCTTCTAGTCCATGATGTTACCTTGTGGCTTTCCCAAGTGTAGATTTTTCAATTTGTTGTGTTCTTATATTATTCTAAGTGATTTAGGACTTTCACTGAAGAGACTCATACAATGGTTGGATTTTGTTTTCTTGAAGTGTGTTTTAAGGGGTTTTTTTTTTTTTTTGTGCATTTATTATATTTTCTTTATCTTCCATCATCATTCTTGTGGTTGTTTTTTTTTTTTTTTTTTTTTTTTTTTTTTTTGTGCGCCTTAGATCTGCAGTGGTTGCCCGCCTTGCCAAAATAAAAAAAAAAACATATAATAATTGATAACCATAATAAATGAAAATTTATTACCATATTAAAATTTATTGATGAAAATTAATATAGAGGGCTGTGACCCTTTTTATCTTCCCCTTTTCTTTTAAATGTTTTAGTTGAAAGGTATTGTCCACAATGATAGAGAGAGAAATAATTTCTTCCTTGCTTCTAATTTTTAATTTAAAAAGAAAAAAATAGATTAAGAGTCTATTGAGAATATTTTTTTCCAAGGTTTAATTCTAAAAATTAAGTAATTTTGAAAATTCAACCGTTTGACAATCACTCAAAATAGATTTTGAAAAAAAATGAGTTTATAAAATAAATGATTTTAGATAAATACTTGCAACCAACTTCTAGAAAAATGATTTTTGAGTGTTTACATGGTTAACCTCTACCTAATTTTGTAATTTTTTTAAAATTTACCATAATACCCCAAAATCATCTACTCACTTCAAACTATGTTCTCGTGGCTTACCACCATCCTGCACTAGCCACCTTCGGCAACCACTGTCGATTTGGCAGCTATCATTCACGACCAACTTCAACAACTACCAATGTCGGCCACCTCTAGTCAACTTTGGCTATCGCTGACAACGACCAACTCTGACCACTACTATCGACGATCAAATCTAGCCACAACCTCCAGTGACCATTGTCGATCAACTTCAACGACGGCCACCGACAAACTCTAACCACCACAGTCGCCAGCAAACTTCGACGACTATCTCAATAGTTTTTGACACCAAACAAATTTCTATATAAAAACATTTTGAAAAAGAGTTACCAACCACATGTGTGTTTTTTATTATATATAAGATGATCTATCAAAAGTGTTTAAATGGAATTGAATTTTTTAAAAATACTATTTTTCTAAGCTAATCTAAACCTATCCTAAATGGTAGAAACATTCCATTATAAGTAAAAAAATTGGAAAGTTCGTACTTTTCTAGAACAAATCATTAGAATGTACCCATAATGGTCTGTCTAGCTATTTGTATACAACATTTGGAACTGCAGTCTCTCTACAGCCATACAAATTAGTAGAATGGATGACAATTTAATTTCTACACCAACCAAAATTTGTTTCCATTGACAACAAAGTACACAAAATCATCTCATAAAAAAGGTTAAGTTACAAATTTAGTCCCAAAATCTTAGAATTTGTGTTAATTTAGTTTCTGAACTAACTTTTAAAGGTGCTTAATAAGTTTTAATCTTTCAATTTTGTATCTAATAAATTTCTGAAATATTCACAAATTTAAAAAATTGATTGAACTATTAGATATAAATTTCAATTTCATGCGTGAGAAAATCCCAAATTTTCAATTTTATGTCTAGTTGATAGTGAATTTTTTGAAAAATAAAATAAATTCAAAGTTCATTGACTAAATTTGCAATTTTGAAAGTGTAAGAACAAATAAACACAAATTACTTTAAAATTTAGGCCCCATTTGGTAGCCATATTGTTTTTTGTTTTTATTTTTGAAAATTAAGCCTATTTCATTCACATTTCTTACAATAATTTGCATATTTCTTAAATACAATGGTTGAATTCTTAGTCAAATTCCAAAAAAAAAAAAAACACAACTTTTTGAAAACTGTTTTTTTTAGTTTTCAAAATTTAGTTTGGTTTTTTAAACTATTGGTGAAAAGTAGATAACAAAGAAAAAAATTTGGAGATAGAATTAATGTTTATAAGTTTAATTTTCAAAAACAAAAACAAAAAATAAAATAATTACTAAACGAAGTCTAAATAATTACCAAACAGTACACTTAAAAAGTGTATGTGTTGGGATATCTTAAAAATTACCGCTCTATCATCTCTGATTAAAGAATAGGTCATTGTTGAAGATGTAAACTCAAATTAATGGTTTTTTAGTTTAACATGTGGAAGTGGGGGTGATTACATAGCAAATCAAAATCAAATAATATCATTTTCCTACAAAGTGAAAAGTTAGAATGCTTTCAAAGACTAATTTATGGTATGTGGTGAATTTTTTCCTCGAGTGTTACTTAAATACAATTCATACTACATCTATCTCTATACATCATTTCAATTATAAAAAAATATTCAAAAATTAAAAATTTATCATGTGATAACTTGTAATTATCTACTATAGTAGATTGCACAAAAATGGATGCAACTTCGATGCATCCAAGTGTTTTTCGTTTTAAAATATAGTTATAATTAGAAAAACATTTTTCAAAGCTAGTTTAAAATATGGTATTAAATTTATATCGATAGGTTGAAATTTTTATCGATACTTTCATCTTTTCACGAGTTCAACTTTTATATGAGAGGTGAAGTGATATTTTCATTAGTAAAAAAAAATTTGTGAAACATAAAAACAATTAGAAAAATATCACGTTAAAAAATATAGATTGTATATTTCCTAATAAATGGTTTATTTTATTTGTTTTTTTTACAATATTGACATAAATATCCATTAATATTGATATATTAGTGATATTTTCATTGAAATTGATATAAAATTGAGACTTGACATTTTCATTGGTAGATAGCTTTTCATATTTCAATTACTAGCTTTTTTTTACCAAAAAAAACAAAATGCATTTATTTTATTATTGAAAAGAAAAACAAAATGCATTCTAACCTATATTCCAAACACCTAGATTGAAAGAAAAAACCCTTCCACTAAATTGAGAAGTCGGTGATAAATTGACTAATAAAACCAAATAATAATAATAATAATAATGGTTTAACCACTCATTAAAAATCTGATTGACATAGATATATATATGTATATTTGACAAGATGTATGAATATATATTGTTCATTTAATTTCTGTCACGAGTGGACTTCATTAATCCAAGAAAATAAATGAATGACAAAGACAAGTCTTCAACCCTCTGGTAGCTCATAAATTTGGGTGTCCTACTTTGCTGGAAAATCATAGCTCAAACAATTGATTACTTAATCACGTGTCTCTAGTGTAATTATCTTCTATGCTTTTAGGAAAAACAAATATTTGCAATTGTATTCTTTTGTTTATAATGAGTTATTTCGTCAAGTTTTTTTTTTTTTTTTTTTTAAATTTAATTATGATACTTGAGAGAAGAGGAATGGAAGAAAGTCGTGGGAGAAATTTAGAGCTTATTTGAAATAATTTTGAACGACTAAAAAACACCCTTTTTTATCCAATATATGAGCCATCCCATATCGAGGATTTGTTTGTTTGTTTTGTTGAATTTAGAGATTTGTCATTGATCTATATATACCAAGACTTGCATAATTATATTAGATAAACATAGGTTCTATTTTGTTGACATAGAAGTACTCCTTTAGTCTAGCTTCGTAAATTGAGCTGACCTGCATGAGACTGCTCACATTGATGTGTTGTCAAGTCGAGTGCACTCGGTAGATTTTCTCATTTATCCTTTGAATTTATTTGTATGGGACTATTTATGAGGTCCCTCCTCTGACACTCACTCGAGATTGCATGTAATGTCAGCAATGTTAAAAGAGGTGTGATCCTTGAAGTTGAGGTTTTAAAGTACTAGTGGTGAGTCCGACTCAACCATTTTTTCCTTTGGTGAAACTTTACGAGCTCGGTTGGATGACTCGAAATTCAAGGGTTTGACTTTTTCTTTTAGGAAGCGCACAGGCCGCTATGCATCCCCCTGTTTCCCCTTGCGTTTGGGTTGTTTGTTGGCTTGGCGCATCTCAAAATTAATTGGGCTATAGGAGTAGCCAATGTCTATATATTTTTTTAATAGATTACGATGTCTCCCATCTTTTTCAATGTGGAATTCTCAACATGGTCCTTCAAGATGATTTTTCTTTGAGTTCAATATTCTTGGATCGATTTTTTTTTTAAACCAAATGTCTGTGTAGGTTCATGAATTCTGATATTATATTAGATAAACATGAAGTTCTATCTCAAAACTAATTGTCCATGAATGGAGTTGCTCATGTATCTTTTAAAGATTTTGAGATCTCTCCATCTTTCCAATGTGAGATCTTCAATAGATTTTTGCTTAGTGTCTAAAAAATGAGAGCATCTTTCTTTCATAATTCAAGGAGCAAATAATTATAGAGAATACTTCCCAACTTGGGGGTTGGTTTTAGTTATATGTCTCTATATTTTGAAAATGTTTCTTTTCAATTTTTGAATTTTGAAGGTTTAAATGCACACATGACATAATCATTTATAACATTATTAACATAAATTGACGTGACATTAGGTTCATGCATGTTGGCAACTATGTAAAAGCTTTGAAATAAGGTTTCAACGTTTAAGAGTACTTTTTGGAACAATTTTCAAAGTTAAGTATAAAAATGAAATTAACTTTTTAAAAAGGGAAATTATTTCAAATAGTAAAACTGTAGACAATATTTACAAGATATAGTAAAATTTTAGAGCTATCAATGAAAAACACTGATATACCTATTAATATCATTGATAAACACTGATAGAAGTCTATCAGCGTCTATCATTGATAGTTCTAAAATTTTGCTATATTTTTTAAATATTTTGGTTTATTTTTCTATATTTAAAAACAGCCATTTTAAAAATTAACTTTAAATGATCCATTTAAAAAAATAGAGAAAATTATTTTTTTAATCTCCGAGTTTTGAAGAATATGTGTATTAGGTCCCTAAGTTTTCAAAATCTCTTTTAGTCATCGATTTTTTTATAGGTTCATTTGATCCATAAGTTTTCAACATGTACCTTTTTAATCTTTTAATTTTGAAAATAGATTTAAAAGGTTCCTACAATAATTTGTTACTATTAATTTAAATTAGAAAATTATTTTTTAAAAAAATTACCTCTTCTCTCAAAAATTAATTTAAATAATATTTCTATAGTTTAAAATTTCATATAATTATACAAAATAAAAATAAAAAATAGTTCAAGGACCTTCTAAACCTATGTTTAAAAATTTTGGATTAAAAAAGTATATTTTGAAAATTCAAAGACCAAATATATCTATATTACAAAACGAAGGAGTTATGAAAATATAAGGACCAAACACACCTATTCTTTAAAATTTGGGGGCTAAAAAGATAGTTTATTCTAACAAATAACATAAAATAATGAAGAGAAAATTGGTTCTCTCCAAAAATCGATCTTTCCTAAATAGCAATATATATATATATATATATATATATATATATTTTTGCGTAACCTTTCCTAAGCGGAGAAAAATAAATAAAGAAGAGAGGAGACTAAAATCTACTTATATTAATGAAAAAAAGTCACTATTTTCTACCTGTGAAAATTACTCAACTGTATCTTAAAATAAAATCTTGACGAATGGTCTAAATCGAATCACATACGTAAAAATTTAAGATTTAAGTAATACAATTGTTAGCGTTGAAAATTTAAATAGAGATGAAAGTTTCACATTCGCTAGATAGGATAATACGTCCATTAGTGTATGAGGTATCTTGAGTGAAATCAAAAGTAAAATCAGAGGGTCTATGTCTAAAAGTAGGGGTATTCATGGGTTGGATTGAGTTGAAAAACTTTTTAGATCCAACCCAATTGTTCGGTTTGTAAATTTATTCAACCCAAATAACCCTTATTAAAAAAAATGAATCCAACCTAACCCAACCATGAAATATTTGGGTTGGGTTGGTTCAGGTTAATCGGCCATATATTTAAAATTTTGTTCTAAAGCAAAACGTAAATATGTAAAAATCTAATTTAATTATTTTCATATATTGAATTAAGATTAACAACTCAATTTCAATTTATATAGTGAAATTTTTTTTTCTATAGTGCAAAGTAACCACTTTTAAAAGTTATTGAAGAATAAATTATTAAAAAAATATTGAAATTAAATAAAATTAAAATCAATATATATATAAATAATTGTGTTATAAGTAACAAAAAAAAAATATTTTAAAGTTAATAATAAATTCGGATTTGTTCGGGTTGGTTTGGGTTATATTGGGTGAACCCATGAACCAACCCAACCCATAAAATTTTCATTTATTTGAACCCAACCCAACCCAAATGATTTGATAACCCAATCCAAACTGCACGATTTGGGTTGGGTTGATCAGTTTTTTTGGATCATCGAATTTTTTGAACACCCCTATCCAAAAGTGGATAGTATCATTCTATCATGGACATATGTAGATAATTTATTATCTCTAACGAGCTAGTGATATCTGGGTCATCTCGTGATAAGTTATGTGGGTAGAATTTTTTGGTGCCAAGTACATCAATTTTAAGTAGGGGTGTACATGGTCTAGGTTGGACCGGGTTGGAAGATTTTTGTGAACCAACCCAAAAATTCGGGTTGACTAATAATGAACCCTATTAGTTCTTTTTTGGAGGGTCAACTCANTGGGCTTGGTTGGTCCATGGGCCTGGCCTTTGGGCCTAATTAATTGGATTTGGGTCTTATTTAACATTCGGGTCAAATTCAACCTATTTTTGGGCTAAGTTGAATTTTAACCCAAATAATAATATCAAATTGGGCCAAAATAATCTTATCTAATTCAACGGTCACGATGAAACCACGTGATGTCATTGGACTTTGTCTTCAACTTCAATTTGGGAGGCATGTCACCCTCCTAGTTGGTCTCAAATTTGATGATCAGAATTTCGTCATTAATTTAATGAATGGTATGGCATATAATTAACATTTGAATCTTGTTCAAATATATCACTCATATATTATATAGTATTAATTATAAATCATATTTATAATTAACTATATATTATAATGTACCAATATACATTATATCAATTTGAATCTCATTCAAATATTTCTCTCTTATTGATTATAAATTATATTCATAATACATTATAATGTGTCAATATACACTATATTAATTCCATAATACATAATATTAATTATATATCATATTTATAATTAACTATGTATTATAATGTATCAATATACATTATACTTTATATTAATCACATTAATATAAAATTTCCCTTAAATAATTTGAACAATTCAAATTAGGGGTGTACATAGACCGAGTTGGGCCGGGTTGGAAGATTT
This sequence comes from Benincasa hispida, assembly GCF_009727055.1. Classification (NCBI taxonomy): domain Eukaryota; kingdom Viridiplantae; phylum Streptophyta; class Magnoliopsida; order Cucurbitales; family Cucurbitaceae; genus Benincasa; species Benincasa hispida. The sequence goes on from NC_052354.1 coordinate 32,755,381, forward strand.
TTGTGGACCAACCCAAAAATTCGGGTTGACTAATAATGAACCCTATTAGTTCTTTTTTGGAGGGTCAACTCAATCCAATCCAACCCAACCCAAAATTTCCGGGTTGGACCGGGATGGGTCACCGGTTCTGTTTTTTTTAACTTATATATATATATATTTGGGTCAAATCAGGTTGACCCGACCATGAAATGGGGTAACCTGAGACCCAACCCGAATTTAATATTTTTTAACATTTTTAACCCAACCTAATCTAAAATAAAATCTAACCCAACCCAACCCTTGCGGTTTGGGTTGGGTAGTTCGGGTTGGTCGGGTTTTTTGAACACCCCTAATTTTAAACCTAGAAAAGTTGACAATATTTTTATTAGTATAAGACATTCTCGATGAAATCGAAAGTAAAATCACGAAAGACTTATTTGTAATAAAGTGAAAAAAAATACAAATTAACCTGAATAGCTTGAACTATATAAAATTTAGGATTTAGGGATTAGAATGAGTTTGGGAAAAAAATTATTAAAATAAAATAACATTATATTTTAAATCAACCAATGATCTTAAGCATCTATGGTGCCAGCAAAAATTGGCTAGACAGTTGACTGATGATTTTATTAATATATATATTAGAAGAATATTTGAAATTATTTTAGTTGCTTTAAAAGATATGAATTAGGGTATTTAAGCATATCATAATTACTATCACATGCCATGAATACAAAATTATAGGCAAAGATATTCTCATGATCTTATATTTTATCATCATGGAATCATCATTAACTTACCCATAAATATTAAATAGAAAAATGAACTCATTTTCCAGCACTCTCTTGGAATCTACCATTTTCAAATATTTTTAAAATATATATTATCAAACTTATTGTTTTCTGACTTTTTAAAGTATTGGTTTTTCTTAGGGAAAATCATTTTTTTTAAAGCAAAATTGATAATGGTATCAATTTAAGGTGTAACACATATCCTTAAATTTTATTTTAGAATTATTAATAATACACAACTTTTTCACGTGTATAAGACGATTCTTTAAATTTGAGCAATCTTTCATTTGTTCGTGTTTCTATATTTTTTCTACTTATTTAGGAAAAAATAATTATGTGATAATTTTTTTTTTTTTATGTTTTCAAATATAGAAAAATGAATCAATTTATTTATAAAATATAGCAAAGTGTTACTATCTTTTAGTGCTAGATCACAATATTAGTGATAGACCATGATCATGATCTATCACGGAATGACATTATATTATGCTTAAAAATTTATTTTAAGTAGTTTTACCTTTTAAAACAATTATCCTAATTTTTCTTCATATTTTGGTGGAATTTTTTAAGAGATATAATTTAACTTACTTGACATTGAGTTAATTGTAAATGGAATAAACTGAAAAAGAGCTATAAAATCACATTAAAAATAGTCTTAATTAATTTATTTTTGAAACTTTAGAATTTAAATTAATATAATTATGTGTTCGGAGTATTAATTGATAAATCCTAATCGAACCTTACTCTCTCTCTTTTTAACGTTAGAAAAGTTTTCTACCAATTTTATTTTTTTAAAAAAAATAAGAAATTAATTGTTTTCTCAACTTGGCATGGTGACTGCATTTGTATCCCAAGCTTTCAATTTCATTAAATTAAAACATTAAATCTAAACTTGTATAAGTGTTGTATTTTCGACAATTTCTACTTACATTTTACTTACTAATTTTGAAATTTTAAGGATGATCAGTGCCATCAAGATGTCACACAAGACGTCTTAGTAAATTTATAAACAACAATATAGTAACAAACAGTAAATTATGAATGAACATATAGAAATTAGTATCGATGATAAAACACCTACATCTGGTGGGGGAGAGGTGTGCCTCGAAAAGATAATTCATTAATATGTAAAAATTAAGCGTTTACAACGTTGTACTTATCTGTATATAACAATGATTATAGTGACGCACATAGAGCTTAACTTATTTAATCACCTAGGTTCCCCCTAGATGTGAGATTTCTTCTCACTCAAACTTAGGATCCCTTAACGATTGAGAATCCCTTCTCGATCAACTTTGCTTTAGGCTCCCTCTAAGATTAAATAAAGTTTCACAAGATCAAAACATGCACAGCAAGAACAATTTGAAGAATATGTCACCACAAGCTAAGACTAATTCTTTTTTCTTCGAATACAGACCATACAAAAAGTAGTTTATCAATACTCAATAAATGATCTCACACAATAATACATGCGGCAACCCTAACAAGGATACTTTTTGGACTTAAATTGCACAATGGAAAGATGGAAAATATCCCCAAACAAATTCAACAAATCATCAAAAAGAAAAGCAGCCCAAAATAAAATGAAATGTAGAATAATTCAAGTAAGGAAAGAAATAATTCTGCAAGAATCAGCATCCTCGTCATTCTTACTTGTCTTGAACTACTTCTAAAAGTGAAAGTTATCCCCATAAATTAAACTAACACAGATCCTTTCAACATGTTTTGTTCTCATTCACATGCATCCTAGGAATTCTTAGAAAGTTGCCCAACATATGATTGCTCCAAACTAAGTACATTTAACTTTGAAATTCCTATAATCGAGCCACCCAAAAGGAAGGTGCATCTTGTTAGTATAGATAATAATTTGCAATTCTTTTAAATGTTTCTTACCTATACTCATCCGGATGTGATCTCATTCATTCATATCCTTCTCATAAACTCCGTTGGTTACATTTAACTAATAAAAAAAGATATACCCAAGAAAAGAAAAAAATATATATATCAAAATTCACAATTAAATAAATCTTCCAAAACTGTCCAATAAAAATCTAGCTTAGGTGTTCTATTTCTTTGAAGACTATTCATTTGTACTAGACCTCTACTTGCTTATTGAAAATATGGAAGAATATTTTTAATGATCTTTCAAACATGAGTTTAATGGAAAATGAAACTTTATATGTATATATATATATTACAATTATCAATAATATATAACTATATATATATATAATATATAAGCCATATATATAATGTATATATATATGTATGTATGTATGTATGTATGTATGTATGTATATGTATATATATGTATGTATGTATGTATATGTATATGTATAATACACACATACATATATATATATATATGGAAAGTAATGGTAAAAAAATGGCTCACATGGGTAACTTTATTTATTTGGTTTCTTTTTTTTCCCTTTTTTGTTTTTTTTTTTGTTTTGTTCTGTTCTGTTGGTTTTTATGAGGGTAGAGGAGAGAACCATTATTTTTTCAAAATACATTATGTTTAACTCATGAGTTGTAGGTTTGTGGAATTTGAGATTAAAAAATCAACCCTATATTTGTTTAGTAGGTTCATTTTTTTTTTCTCTTTTGAATTATTAACTTTTTAGAGTAGATTTGGTTATAGGATTTGCTAATCTCACAACTTTACATGAACCCAAGCTAGCTACATACAAATTAATTTCTACAAATCATATGAAAAACTCACAAACTAAACATAGGTTTTCAATTTGAATTTAGTTTTAGTGATAAGGTGTATTTATTACCATCCTAAAATCCCATTCCATCTACCCTTCCATTGTTAAACTATAAAAATTACTACAACTATGCTTAAGATTCATGTAGTTCAATCTTTTATACAATTCAAGCATACATCATCCAAATTCTTATCTTCTAATCTCAAGCTTTATGAAAATTTAACCAAGCTTTTTGAAACTATGAGTCAATATTTTAAAAGTTAGATATCAATAAATATTGATGGGTAAGAATTTACATAGTTGGTATTTTAAATAAATTAAAAATAAAAGTAACTATTTCAAACCATTATTTTTAAGAGAAAAAATTTAAGATGTTGTTTGATCTATATCTATCTTTATGTCATTCAAACAGTTGTCTAATAAAAAATTGTCATGTGTCAAATATCATTTTTAAAATGATATCTATATGTTTTATAAAAGAAAAGAAAACATAGAATTAGATGTCGTCTATTTTGCAACTAATCATCGTTCTACTTTTAAAATAAAGTAAAGTTATCTACTATGATTTAGAGATAATTTTCATTTAAATTACCTTTTAAAAAGGAACAATATAAATATTTTTTAAAAAATGGAAAGAAAAATTTGTGGAATTGAGTACCAGGAGTCATGGAATATGATTGATTGCAATACATGTGCAAATTGGTGAATAATGATGTACAACTAAAATCCCACCTTTGGGATATACTCTTTACCTTTCCAAAATAATTATTAAATTCAAGACTTAGTTTTTTCAACTACTAAAACAAAGCTTTATACTGATTTTTCTTTAAAAAAAAAATTATTCAAGCAAATCATTTTTCTACACCAATTTTTTTTTTTTTCTGTATATATGATACTTCCAAATAGAGACATTTAGGTAGTTTGCAAATTATTTTTTAATTATATATTTTAGAATAAAAGTATATATCTAAAACATACTTCAATCAACTTTTTTTTAACAATTTTAAATAGTGATTGTAACATATGTACAATAACATTAACGTTTATAACACATATCAATTAAAAAAATAATAATAATAAAGGAGACAAAACATTTTTTTTTTAAAAAAAAAAGCCTTTTTTTTTTCTCTGTCACCGTAACTAGTCAATGTAATTTTTATTAAAAATATCATAAAAAATAGATGCCAATGTTTAGTGCCCTAAAAGTTATGTGTCATTTTTCATATTATCCATGTGCCTTATAATAATTCATGTTTGGTGTCCATATAAGTCCACATCCTACTTGCCACTTTATCTATAAATAGTGATATTTGGTGGATCTCAAAATAATGCACATTGGTGAGAAATCCACTTCAAAATTCCATTAATTGTCAAATTATCCAATTTTATAATTTTAGTAATTTCATTCTATATTATATTACATTTATTTATTATTATTATATAAATATATTATTATATGGTTTCTCCCACTTCGTTATAATTAATAAATTTAATGTTATTTTTCATATTCAATATCTATTAAATTTCTAACATAAATACAATATTTTATGACATTGTTGCCATGTCATATCTCATAAAACTAGAATTTTTCGCCTTGATATTAACGACAATAATTACTTGTCATGGGTACTTGATGCCGAAATCCACCTGGATGCTATGAATCTTTGTGAGTCTATTAAAGAAGAAAATACGACATCTAGTCAGAATAAAGCAAAAGCTATTATTTTCCTTCATCATCATCTCCACGAGGGATTGAAAATGGAGTATCTTACAATAAAAAAAATCCTCGTATCTTGTGGAAAAATTTAAAACGAAAGGTATGATCATAAAAAAAAAAAAGTTATTCTTCCTAAAGCTCGTTATGAGTGGATGCACTCGAGACTATAAGATTTAAGTGATTACAACTTCGTATTATTTAAAATCAGTTTGAAATTATTGTTATGCGGAGAAAAAGTTATTGATGTTGATATGTTAGAGAATACATTTTCTATATTTCATGTCTCCAATATGCTCATGCAGCAACAATATCGAGAGAAAGGTTTTAAACAATATTCTGAACTCTTCTCGTGGCCGGACAAAATAACGAGTTATTGATGAAGAACCACAAATTTTGACCAACTGGAACAATACTATTCCCTAAAGTGAATGTTGTGAATGTTAATAATCGTGGTCGTGGTCGTAGTCGAGGTCATAACCGTGGTAGAGGAAGAAATAATTTTTATTTTCGTGGTAGTCGTTCTAATCATTTAAAAGAACCATAAAAAATGATGATCACAAAGGAAAAACTCTACAAGATAAAAGTTCAATTAGTGTTGAAAATAAATGCTTCTGATGCAGAATGACTGGCCATTGGTCACGTACCTATCGTACGTCAAAACACTTAGTTGACCTCTATCAAGCCTCCCGGAAGGAAAAAGAAAAAAATGTGAATAAATTTTGCATACCAGGATAATGACATATTTGACTCATCCCACATGACAAATTTGGATGTGTCGAACTTCTTTGAATCTTATTAGTACAGTTGATGGAACATCAAGTATTTCTTTTGACTTTGAGAATATCTAAACTTAATATTGTTGTTTTCTTTTATCTATCTTCATTTTTTTAGTAAAATTTTGTATATTTTAAGTGTTGTTTTTCTTACTGTAATTATTTTCTTTTAATGAAGAAACATGGATCATTTTCATATGTTGGGTGTTTCAAAAATGAGCAAAGAATATCTATTTCTGGCAGACAGTACAAACACACAATACTTACAAATATAAAATACTTTATCAAATTGACAATGCTGAAAGAAAAAGTAAATACAATATCAGGTTCTGCAAACTTGATCGAAGGTTTTGGAAAAGAAAATATTATTTTGCCTAGATGAACAAAATTTACAATTGACAATGCATTGTTCTCTTATCAATCAAAGAAAAATCTTCTAAGTTTTAAAGATATAGATTGCAATAGTTATCATATTGAGACTGATAGTAAGAATAATGTGAAATATCTATATATCATATCCACTGTCTCAAATGAAAAACGTACATTGAAAGAGTTGTCTGCTTTATTTTCTGGATTATATTAAATTCATATATGAGTAATTGAAACATATGCAACAATGAACCTGAAGTTCATGAATCCAAACATATTTACAATTTGGCATGACCAATTGGGTCATCAAGGATCTATAATGATGAGGAGAATTATTGAGAACTCAAATGGACATCCATTGAAGACCCAGAATATTCTTCAATCTAATGAATTATCATGTGATGTTTGCTCTAAATGAAAATTGATAATTAGACCATCACCAACTAAAGTGAGGACTGAATCACCTGCATTTTTAGAACGAATTTATAGTGATATATATGGGCCTATTAACCCAACAGATGGATCATTTAGATATTTTATAGTATTCATAGATGCATCCAGTTGATGGTCACACATGTGCTTATTATCAAGTCAAAATCTTGCATTTGCAAGATTACTTGCTCAAATAATTAAGTTAAGAGCACAATTTATTGATTATACAATTAAAACCATTCGTCTTGATAATGCTGCTGAATTTACATCCCAAGCTTTTGATAATTATTGTATGTCAATTGGGATACGTGTTGAACATCATAAAGCTCATGTTCATACACAAAATGGTTTAGCATAATCATTCATAAAATGTTTGCAATTAATCGCAAGACCATTACTTATGAGAGTTAAGCTTTCTTCATTTATATGAGGATATGCTATTTTGCATGCAACTTCAGTTATACGCATTAGGCCAGTAACTTATCATAAGTACTCGCCATTACAATCAGCTTATGTCATGAGCCAAATATTTCCCATTTGAGAGTTTTTTGGTGTGGATTATATGTTCTAATTGCTCCACCATAACGCACTAAGATGGGTCCTTAAAGGATGTTAGGAATATCTGTTGGATATGATTCCCCATCAATTATTAAATATTTGAAATCCTTGACAGGTGATGTATTTACTACACAATTTGCTGATTGTCATTTTAATGAGACAAATTTTCCAACATTAGGGGGAGGAATTAAGAAATTAGAAAAAGAAAATACATGAAATGCATCGTTATTGTCTCATTTAGATCCCTTTACAAATCAATTTGAACTTGAAGTTCAAAAAATAATTTATTTGCAAAATATAGCAAATCAATTACCAGATGCATTTATAGATGCAAAGAAAGTAACTAAGTCATATATATCAACTGCAAATATTCCATAAAAATTGATATCGTAACACAACAAGTTGTCGCTAATGAGTCTGGAATAGGCCAGAAGCGTGGTAGACCAATGGGTTCTAAAGATAAAAATCATCGAAAATGAAAAAATAATTAATAGTAAAAAAAAACTTGGTTGGGGATGTAAATACTCATGAAGAAATCCTTGACATGACTAGTGAGGAAAGTGAAATACCTAGAGATAATAATGAGATTTCAATAAACTATGTCATGATGAGAAAAGATGAAATCGAACTAATGTAGTTATAGATATAATTTTTGCATATAATGTTGCTCTTGATATTATATCTGAAAATGAGGATCTTGAACCAAAATTTGTTGAAGAATGTCAACATAGAAAAGATTGACTTCAGTGGAAAGAAGCAATCGAGGTGGAATTAAACTCACTTTCAAAACGACAGGTTTTTGGACCAGTAGTTCGAACACCAACAGGTGTCAAACCTGTGAGAAAAATAAATAAAAATAATGAGGTCACAAGATACAAAGAAAGACTAGTTGCATGACGTTTTTCATAAAAATCTTGTATTCGTTATGAGGAGACATATTCTCCAGTGGTGGATGCAATTACACTAAGATATCTAATTGGCTTAACTGTGTATAAAAGTCTGGATATGCATATTTATATGGATCTTTTGATAATGATATTTATATGAGAATCCCAAAAGGATTTAGAGTACTTGAAATATATAAATCAAATTCCTATAAATGGTATTTAATAAAATTACAAAGATCGCTATATGGATGAAACAATTAGGACGATGTGGTACAATCGTTTGAGTGAATATTTATTGAAAGAATGATAAAAAAATAATCCAATATGTCCATATGTTTTTATAAAGAACTCAAATTCAAGATATGTCATTATAACTGTATATGTTCATGACTTGAATATGATTGGAACTCCTAAAATGCATTCGAAGGCAATAGAATATTTTAAGAAAGAATTTAAGATGAAACATCTCGGAAAAACAAAATTTTACCTTGGTTTGACAATTGAGCATTTAGCAGATGAAATATTTATTCATCAGTCAACTTATACAGGAAAAATTTTGAAAAGATTTTATATGAACAAAGCACATCTATTAAATATTCCAATGGAAGTTCGTTCATTGGATATAAAGAAAGATATATTTCGATCTCGAAAAGAAAATGAAGAACTTCTTGGTCCTAAAGTACCATATATTAGTACAATTGGTGCACTTATGTATCTTGCTAATAATACAAGTCCAAATATTGCATTTTCAATAAATTTGATAGCAAGATATAGTTCTTTTCCAACAAAAAGATATTCGAACGGAGTTAAGCATATACTCTGGTATCTCCAAGGAACAATCGATATGAGTTTGATTTATTCAAATAAATCAAAATTAGATCTAGTTGGTTATGCAGATTCTAGATATTTATCTGATCCACACAAAGCTAGATCTCAAAAAGGTTATCTATTCACATGTGGAGGAATTGCTATATCATGGCGATTGGTAAAACAAACCATAACGACCACTTCCTCAAATCATGCTGAAATTCTTGAAATTCACGAGGCTAGTCGAGAATGTGTATGGCTAATGTCAATGACTCAAAACGTGTGGCTTTTCTTCAAATAAAAATCGTCCAACAATATTATAAGAAGGCAAAATGGCTTGCATAACCCAAATCAAAGGATGATATATATTAAAGAAGATAAAACAAAGTATATTTCACTGAAGCTTTTCTACACTCGTAATCTTGAAGAAAATAGCGATACCACTGTACAACAAATTTGTTCGAAGGATAACCTGACAAACTTATTTACAAAGACATCACCAACCACAACTTTTGAAAAATTGGTGCACAACATTAGAATGCAACAACTTAGAGATCTTAAGTGATGTTTTCGTGAGGGAGAATAAATATATTGTATTCTTTTAGGAGTATGTATTATATGAAATATGTACTCTTTTTTCTTCACTAGGGTTTTTTCCCATTAGGTTTGTCCTAGTAAGGTTTTAACGAGACATATTTCATATATATATGGGCATCTAAGAGGGAATATTATAAATATCATAAAAATAGATTTCCAATGTTTAGTGTCCTAAAAGCCATGTGTCATTTTTCATATTGTCCATGTGTCTTATAATAATTCTTGCTTGGTGTCCATGTAAGTTCACATCCTACTTGTCACTTTGCCTATAGTGGCATTTGGTGGATCTCAAGATAATGCATATTGGTGAGAAATTCACTTCAAAATTCCATTAATTTTCATATTATCCAATTCTATAATTTTAGTTATATTATATCATATTATATTATATTATATTTATTATTATTATATTATATTTTTTTCATATCCGTGTTTCCGTCGTACTCCTCATTTTCACAACAATTTTTACTTTTTTTCCCTTTCTATAAAGGTGAAATGTAATCTTTATTTCAACCATACTACATAAATTCAATTCAATGTTTTGTTTTTCTTTTATTAATATAGTTCAAATATCTTACCAATTCTCTTGATATTTCAATGCCACCAACCCCTGGAAACAAAATGATTCATTTTACAAAGAGCATTTAGTCGATGCATGAGTGCTTTTCTTTGTTTTGACTTGCACATGGGAGCATATACATGGACAGAGAGCAATATAAATATATATATATATATATATCACAATTAGACTAGTTTATTTTTTTCTATAAACATCATGTACTTTATGGTACCGTCTCATGTATCATCTTTGAAAGATATGAAATAATATGCATGCTATATTTATATAAAAAAATAAAAATAAAAATATTACATATTCCCAAAATACTTTTTAAAAAATTTCCTAAAAATTTTATAAACGGTGAAAGGAACTTATTAAAATTAAAATGCACAATTGGATCAATCTCAACGTAGCTAAATGGATAAGACACTTCTCACAATTTTAAATGTAAATGACTTGATCTCCATACTCTTAATAGTTGAACCAAAAGATAAAATAATACACAATTTAAACATTCCTTTAGTCCTAACAAATTAGTCGTTTAACTATGGTTGGTAAGACTTCAATCTATGTTGAAAATCGTGATAAAATTAAACTCTTGCCAGACATAAAGTTCTAACATATAGTATAACAAGAGGAAGCACAACATAAATAATAAGAATGAGAAACAAACATTAGTAACTCAAATCGGTGTAACATCACTTGCATTTGAAGGTTGATTGCCCAATGTAAAGAAACTTCATTAGTCACAAAATTTATGGATTACAATACAGTTCTTATATGTTGGCCATCCCTAATTTTGACTCACACTAAGATAACTTCTAGATTCAAGTTAGGTTCCCCCTAATTATGAGATCCTCTCACTTCCAACATAGCTCACAATAAAGCACCACTTTGAGATCTCCTCAAACTATAACAATTAGGCTCCCCTAAATATATGCTTACAAAAACAAAAATATTTCATAGCCCCTCAACTCGACTTTCACTAGGTACACAAAAGTATAGTCTATGTGATTGAAGACTTCATAAAAAAATCTTTATTAAGCTAAATACTCGAGATCTATATTTCTTTTCAAAGCTAAATTTCCTCATTAAACTCTTGGCATACTTGTTCTGGAACATAAAAATTTCATCCTTCATCTGCTTAATTTGAAACCCATGGAAGTAAGTTAGTTCACCCACCATACTAATTTCAAATTCTACCTACATTTGTGGAACAAGATGTTCGATCATTTGTTTTGACATCCAACCAAAGACAATGTCATCAATGTAAATTTGAGCAATGATCAATTTGCCATTAACATTTTTTATAAATAATATTTTGTCCACTCCTCCTCTCATATAACCATTATTCACCAAAAGCTTAGTTTATCTGTCATACCATGCTTGTGGAGCCTGTTTTAGACCATAGAAAACCTTCTTTAACTTATAGACATGCTGAGAAGAATCAAGATCAACGAAGCTTTTAGGTTGTTTAACAAAAACTTCATCATTCAAGAACCCATTTAGAAATACATTTTTAGCATCCATTTGAAACAATTTAAAATCAAGCAAACAAGAAATTCCCAACAACCTAATTGCTTCCAATCTGGCAATCAGAACAAGTGTTTCATCAAAGTCGATCCTTTCAATCTGAGAGTATCTCTAAACCACTTAACAAGCCTTATTATGAGTAAACCTCCCATATTCATTTGAGTTTTTGGATTCTAAATTTCAGAACTATTTGATAGAACATGGAATAGTTTCCCAATTCTTAGTACCCGGTACACCTTGGCAGAATGGTGTATCGAAGAGAAGAAATCAAACTCTATTGAACGTGGTTCGATCGATGATGAGTTACGCTTCATTACCGAACTCGTTTTGGGGTTCTATAGTAGAGACTGCAACTTACATCCTGAACTGTATTCCCTGCAAAAGTGTTGCAAGAAAACTTTGAAGTTGTGGAACGGGCATAAAGCTAGTTTACGTCACTTCCATATCTGGGTTTTCCTAGCATATGTGCTTGCGGCTAACCCTAAGAAATTGGAACTACGTTCGAGGTTGTGCCTATTTGTAGGTTATCCCAAAGGGACACGAGGGGGTTACTTTTATGATCCTAAGGAAAACAAAGTGTTTGTATCGACAAATGCTACTTTTCTTGAGGAGGATCATGTAAGGGAGCACAGTCCTAGAAGTAAAATCATGTTGAATGAGCTTTCCAAATAAACTACTGAGTCTTCAACAAGAGTTGTTTAAGAGCCTGCTACCTCAACAAGATTTGTTGATGTAAGTTCATCTAGTAGGTCAAATCCACCTCAAGAGTTGAAGGAAGCTCGACGTAGTGGGAGGGTTGCGAACCCATCTATTCGCTATATGGGTTTAACTGAAATCTTGGCTATGGTAGCTGATGGCAAGGTTGAGGATCCGTTGTCTTACAAGAAGGCAATGGATGATGTTGACCGAGATGAATGGGTCAAAACCATGGATCTCGAGATGGATTTTATATACTTCAACTCAGTTTGGGATCTTGTAGATCAACCTGATGGGGTTACACCTATAGGTTGTAAATGGGTCTACAAGAGGAAATAGGGTGCGGATGGAAAGGTGCAAACCTTCAAGGCTAGACTTATGGCAAAAGGTTATAGCCAGGTAGAGAGAGTCGACTATGATGAGACTTTCTCGCCTGGTGCCATGTTGAAGTCTATCTGCATTCTCCTATCCACTACCTCATATTATGCCTATGAGATATATCAAATGGATGTCATGACTACTCTTTTGAATGACAATCTTGAGGAGACCATTTATAAGGTGCAGCTCGAGAGATTCATAGCCCAAGGTCAAGAGCAAAAGGTTTGCAAGCTGAATCGATCCATTTATGGATTGAAACAGGCATCTCGATCTTGGAACATAAGGTTTGATACTGCAATTGAATCTTATGGGTTTGACCAAAACGTTGATGAGCCTTGTGTATACAAGAAAATCATCACCAGTTCAGTAGTTTTCCTAGTATTGTATGTAGACGATATCCTACTAATTAGGAATGACGTAGGCTTACTGACTTCAGTTAAGAACTGGCTAGCAACCCAATTCTGAATGAAAGATTTTGGAGAGACTAAGTTTGTTCTTGGGATACAGATCTTTCGGGATCGAAAGAACAAAACGCTAGCACTGTCTCAGGCATCATACATTAACAAGATGTTGATCAAATACTCAATGTAGAACTCCAAGAGGGGCATATTGCCTTTTCAGCACGGAGTTACATTATCTAAGGAACAGTGTCCTAAGACACCTCAAGAAGTTGAGGAAATGAGATAGGTCCCCTATGCATCTGCCGTTGGTAGTTTGATGTATGCGATTTTATGTACTAGACCTGACATCTGCTACGCTGTAGGGATAGTCTGTAGATATCAGTCTAATCCAGGACAGGGTCACTGGACAGCCATTTAGAACATCCTCAAGTATCTTCGGAGAACGAGGGACTACTGCTTGTATATAATTCTAAGGACTTGATCCTTACAAGATACACGTGTAAGAATATATCAGCATGCAGTGGAAGTAACAAGGATCAATAAGCATTCTAATTCATTAATTTTGGCAGAAACTAAAGCATGCTCATCTAACATAAGAGAGTTTGAAGTCATACTTTTGTAGAACTCTTCAAGATCTTGATTCTCAGTTGTTGTCTTCTTCGAATTTTATTGTGAACCACCTCAAGATCTTCCCCACTATACTTTTGGAGCTTTGGAATGAGTTGGCGGACTCAAAAACGGCTTAAACAAAAGGAAACTAAGAGATTAGTTCACTGGTATAACCCACTTTGAGGAACAATTCTTCAACTCGAGTTTTTCTGAAAAAACTCTTTGAATGCATGCCTCAAATTCACTCCAATCTTCTTTATTTATTGCAGGTTAACATGTAAAGAAGGTGGTTGCATGAGATACGTCTCATGCTTGGAATTATTGAAGCAAATGTGAAGGGTTTTTGTGTGAGCTAGTTAAAGATGATAATGGAAAAACTCAATTTTCCATTTTGTGTAAATTTTCTAATTTTTCAATTTTTTTTTTTTAAAAAAACCAAATGATTTTAAAATTGAAAATATTATTAATTTTATGAAATTAATTTTATAATAAAATTAATAAATAATAATTTAAATAATTCAATTTATTCTAACTAATTTAATATCAAATATTAAATTAATTTTACACAAATTCACCTTCATATATTTAAATCATATTTAAATATAAATTATCGTGTTCCATTTAATTATAATTTGAACTTTTCAAATTAACTTATCATGCTACTCTAAAGCTAATCCATTTACGAGTTAATAAGGGAACCTCGCGGACCTACAGATCATGGGCTCCAACGATTCGAGATTAATTGGTTAAACTCATTATACCGAATTAACTCACATTCGTTAACCAATGGGTCAGTCCACTAAAGTCTATAGTTGAACTCCCCTCACTATAGATATATTATGTCCATTTCCACTCTCCTTCCGCTCTAGACTACACACCAAAGAGCTACTGTATCATTATCCAAAGATCTTTTGCACTTTCATAGCCCATAATTTGGGTGGTAACCTTAATGTCATGGAATTATAAAGCCACCCGAGAAGCAACTAATTCATTGTCATCCAATGCTAATACAAAGGATTTGTTACTTAGGCAAAGGTTGAACCCGATGCAACATTAGGCTCTATTTGTGGAGTTATAGAAAAAGGATCTAAAAATGAACCTCCATGGTTGCCTTATGCAGCGACTATTGATGTCTGGACGTTAGAACTTAAAAACTTCATTGGACAAATACTCTTACTAGTGAAATCATCGTCCAATAATGTTAGCTTCTTCCACTGCAAAAAGTTTTCTCTCTCCAACTTGATGGTAGTAACTTGATTGAGAAGTTGATTTAGGTAGACTACACAACATTGGTCTGGCTAAGGTCATGGTAGAAAACACAACTGACGAGGCGATGGGTTAAGGTAGAGTGTGAATTGTGATGTAATTGAACTTTCTTGTGATCTTCTTTGCTTTGATTGTAACGTCTCGAGTTTAGGAGGGGGACATGAATGAACTGATATCACATATGAATGATAAGGATCTTAAAGACATGAAATGGTTAAGAAAGTCTTAAAATAATTGAAAGTCGCTACCTATACCAATAAGGTAAACCTTCCTTTTCTGTGACCCAATCATAAGAACTCCAAAGTTAAGTGTGCCTAGCTTGGAACAATCCTATGTTGAGTGACCTATTAGGAATTTTTCTAGGAATGCTAAAAGGACCTTGTTAATTTGTGGACACAACTCTCACTTGTAGAAGCGTCAATACAAGTAAGGATGACTTTATCAGGTCACAGGGGATATAGGGAAATGTTAAGCCATCAAGTGCCGAATTCGAAGCCTCTCCCTCAGGCCCCTCGTTTCCTCGAGAGTTGGATCTTCTGCCACACCACAGCTCCTGAGCAATTCTGAATCCTAGTCCTGAGGCATTACAAATGATATCAAAGTTGAACCTTTCCCAGTAAGATGTGGTTCAGTGATGAACCAAATGGAAGTTGGTGTGCATGTAATGCCTTGATTTTAAGAGTAGGACATAAAGAATTGATATCACATCTGAATGAGGGATCTTAAGGAGATAAAAATGAGGTTAAGAAAGGGTTAAAAGAATTGAAAGTCACTACCTATACGAACAAGGTGCATCTTTCTTTTCGATGGCTCAATCATAATAATTCCAAAGCTAAACGTGTTTCGCTTGGAGCAATGTTATATTGGATAACCTCTTGGGAGTTTTTCTAAGAAACGTGTAAGTGAGAACAAAACAAGCTGAAAGGACTCGTGTTAGTTTGTTGGGATAACTTTCACTCTTAGAAGCATCAAAACAATCAAGAATGTCGTTGCCAATTTGCACGAAATGTAGGAGAATGTCGAAAGCATCAGGTGTCGAATCTAAATTTAAAATCTTAGTCCATATCCTGGGCATTGGACATTACATTGATAAAGTTACTAAGAACCGTCACCATTTTTTCTAAACAACTTTTCAAGGTTTGCAAAAGAAAAGGACTCGTGTTGTCATTCTTTTAGTATATTATGTAAAGGAGAAAATCTCGTTTTATAGAATGATCATTGACTCAATAAGGGTTTTACAAAATTTACACTGAAAGAAAAGTAGATTAACAACCACTTAACATTATTACATCACGTGACTCTGTTATGGGCCAGTTAGGGAGAATTCTAGAACCAGTTCATCATGCTGATTTACTATTTAGTCTTCCCTTTATCTGAGTGCACAGTCTTATCTCCAACGTCCTTTCCTTATATGTATGTGAAGGTGAGTATTGTGGGTTCCTTGCCAACTTCAGTTAAAACAAAGATGTGTGAGATTGATTATGAGATCCCAGTTGAATGTGCTTGGAAGCCCAATAATGTTCATATCGGTGTGTTTTTAGGCACTCTGATACATTTTGTTCTACTCATCTGCAACAAGATAAAGTTCCGGATGGAGCACAGAGTACACTTTCTCCTTTCAGCAAGTTCATATTTCGTTCAAATTAACAAAAAATTTCTTCTCACTCACAGCATAAAATAGTAGTATTACTAGGGTCAGCAACAAATACATTCACTTCAACAATAGAACTCAACCTAAAGTCATGTACAATACGATCAATAAATTTAGATGGACTAACCACATTAGAAGGAGAAGCATCACTATGTTTAGCTACATTAGTGGGACTAAGTTCAATACTAGGATCAATATGACCCGAGACGGAGGGAATTTCATAAACGCTAACTTGTTCACTCGAGAGTTCACCACTATCATGCATAGACTTTCTTTCAGTGCTATGACTAACCACATGATAGTCCTGATCAGACTTAGACGAACTACTAGAAGATTTATTTCAATCAGACGGAATAATCTTACTTGATCTCACAAAATCAATAATATTCAGTGCAGTTGTAGACAAGTTGATTTTCCTCTTAGCAATGAAAAAGGGAGAAACATTTGATCTCTTATGTTTTTAACTAAATGCGAAGTAGCAAGTTTATCTTTTGAGGAAGAATGAAACTCTCATATGCAAACGCCATATACATCAGTTGTTGTAGCTAGATCATCATCTTCAACAACTTTCTTTATATTTGCTTTTTCTTTGTAATGGATTATCTTTGAGTCAAGAACATCAACTTTCTTTCGAGTATTCACCATTATGTAGAGACAATGCCAAGGAAGACATTTTTTGAAACGTGGGTGGAAAGTTGAAGAAACACGTCAAGATGGTCTAGCACCTCAATAAATAACTTCCACCTAATTTCAAATTTAAAATAATCACATCATTAGCATAAATGTGGGTCGTCAACAACTTTTCAATAATGGGCTTGTTAATCAAGCTCAAATCTTCCAACAACACAAAATAGTTAATTGCTATAAATTAATTTTAAAGTCCCAAACTTGCCCTTAAGGCTTCAAATTGGGTTATATCCAAGGCTTTTGTAAAAATATATACGAGTTGACCTTTAGTTCGAACATCTTCAAGCACCATTTTCTTATTTTCAACTTGATTACGTATGAAGTGATGTTGAATTTCAATGTGTTTGGTTCAACTGTACTGAACTGGATTCTTCAAAATGTTGATTGCACTAAGATTGTCACAATAAAGAGTCATGCCTTTTTATGGAACATCATATTCTTTCAACATTTTTTTCATCCGCATTAATTAAGTACAACTACTGCCCGTTGTAATGTATTTGGCTTCTGCAAAAGATACAGAAACACAATTTTATTTCTTGCTAAACCATGATATTATATTCTTTCCAAGAAAGAAACTAAAGGAACCAGTAAAGGTCCTTGAGCAGAAGCGGGGATTGGACCCAATTCCCAAATTTATAAAACTTATAATTTTAACATAATCAATATAAAATTATGCAACAAGTATTACCGCATGTCTTTTTTTAAAAAAAAATAGAAAATAGATAATTAGGGTTTCAAGAAACCCTTACCTTTGAAGAATTTTTCTTCACGTATTTCTACTCTAAAATGATCACAAACAAGACGAGATGGTCACCACCATTCAGAACCTTCAGTATTCTCTATAGGGGAAGAGAATCTCTAATGAGTTTTATGGGCTCTTAGGTATTTGGAAATGAGGAAAAATTGAGAGAAGAGAGGTAAGGGGCTAAAAACTTTTCTCAAAGAGATTTTTGTGTAGATTGATTTTCTACTAAATCCTTTGTAAAAAACTAATGGAGGAAGAAGATGATGAAAATAATCAACCAACCCTCACCCCACTATCACGTAGTAGAGACAAAAATGGGGAGGAAGTTACAACTCCCTCCCAAAATTATTTTTCATAAAATAAAGCAGTTAATAAAATTACTTTTAATAAAATATTAATATATATTAATATGATAATCACTTTATCATATAATATATATTAAACTATATGTTATATCAAATATAGCATATAATCTATAGTTTAATATTGTAATAATATTGTATTCAATACAATATAACCTATAGTTTAATTCTCTCATTAATGCACAGTATTTATTATAACTCTCATTTATACTAAATTTAATTATATGAATTCAATTCACATAATTATTTACTCCCAAATAAAATTTATCTTATAACGTATCAAATACATTATAGCAATTATATCATATATAATTAAATTAAATCACTTATATCACATATAATTAATTCCCTCAGTTAATTTAAACAATTCAAATTAATTCAAAATTGATTCTTATTTAATCCTTGTTGAGCTACAGAGGGGACTTCGACCTATAGTTTGAAGGTCCAATGGTACATGAATAATTAATAAAACTCCTTTAACTATACTATTCAACATCCATTAACTGTCAGGCACTCCACTAAAGATCGACAGCCGCACTCTTTGTACTACAGATATATTTATGTGTCCATTAAATAAGACCAATTAACAGTACGATGATCCTTCACAAATTGCTCATAAGCACAACTAGGCCAAAATTATTATTTTTCCCCTGTAGTTACATCTAACTCCTTAAGTACCATGAATTCATTTAATGAACAATAAGTCATCAATTATGACCAAATCCTTCTTAGGCCAGGAGAAAGTGCGACGCTAGATTGTTCAAGTCCCGAAATCAGCTCTTAAAGGAGAAATTTATCTACTTTTTCCGATGTTGGGGAAGGAGTGAATTCTGTCTTTTATAGTGATTACAACTCTGTACTTATCTATAAATAGAAAAGATTATAATGACACACGTAGAGCCCAACTTGGCCATCTAGGCTCCTCTAGATGTGAAACTCTTTGTCACTTGAACTTAGGCTCCCTAAATATGTGTATATTAGTGTTGGATCCCTTAGGCTCCCCTTAAGTGTACAAGACTCCCTATTGCCTGAAGATATATTTCCTTCTTATTGTGAACTTCCTTCACGTCCCCTTAAGTCTCAAGAACTCCCTTCTCGAAGAATGAAACCTTAAGCTCCCTTCTCGAAGAATGAAACCTTAAGCTCCCCTTAAGGTGTGAGAAATCTTTCTTGATCAATTATGTCTCAGTGAAAGGATATGGGAACACCTGAAGCAGAAGTCGATTGTAGTCCCAATTTAACTTTATAGAACATGTAAATTATAAAGGATGGAAAACAGAATATACGTTCCTAATTAAGCATACTTTATAGAAAATTAGAAGAATCAAAGGGTCGAATAACAATTACCCTTGAAAACTAATATCTTCACGATCCCTCTTCAGTCACAAACTCTTCGTTCTTCCACGAACTCACGAATAAAGTAGGAATTCTAAATTCTAGACACCACCATGTGGAGACCTCAGTATTCTCAAAGGGTAGAGAACCGATGAGAGTTTTATGGGCTTTATTCAATTTTGGCAGGAAAAGAGGAATTGAATTTGAGAAAGAATTGCAAAGATTGAGTGAGAGATCTCTTTTGTTCTGTGTGAGCTTCTATGTGAGAATGTAGAAAGAAGGGAATAAATACCTAGCTTTCTATTACCCATATTCCACGAGGAGGGGGAAATTATCGCATAACTTCCTCCCAATAACTAAATAATTAAAAAAATAATTTAATTAAATTATATATATATAATAACCAACTTACTATGTATATATCATATATTAAAACCATATCTTATATCAAATATAACATATAACCTGTAGTTTATATTATATCACATGTAATATAACCTATAGTTTAATATTCTCTCATTTAAACTACAATATTTAATATGAATCATATTCACATTAATTTTAACTTATAGGTTTTATATGAATCACATTCATATAATTAATATTTGAATCATATTCAAATATTTATTTTCTCTCAAATAAAACTTTATATTATAATGTACATATACAATATATTAATTATATCTCATATAATTGATTTTGTATTAATTATATCTCATATAATTGATTCCCTTTATTAATTTGAATAATTCAAATTAATTCAAAATTAATTCGATTCTCATTGATCCCAATTGAACTGATGAGAGAACCTTATGGACCTATAGATTGAAGCTATAATCGTACTTGATTAATTAATTAAACTATTTAATTAAATTAACCAATTTTCATTAATTTTTGGTCACTCCACTAAAGACCGACAGCTCACTCTTTGCACTACAGATATATTTCTATGTCCATTGGATATAACCAATCAACGGTGCATTGACCATTCAAAATTGTTGGTAAGTATAGTTGGGGCAAAACTACAGTTTTGCTCTTGTAGTTACATCTAACTGCTTATGTATCACTGATTCCTCTAATGAACAATAAGTTATAGTCTAACTATTACTTAACCCCTCTCAGACTAGGAGAAAGTCTGGCGCCACATTGTTCAAGCTCCGGAATTAGTTCTTTAGGGAGCAATTTCTCTACTTGCCCTAATACTAGTGAAGGAATGTACTCCTTCCTGTGTAATTGGTCACTCTCATGCATGTAAATCAAAGGACCGCCTTCATAGGCAAGAGTTCATTACTCACTCTAAATTCAAGTTAAGTCACCTATGGTCATCCTGGTGAAATGTAAGTCTCTTCTAGCAAAAAGTTATATAGAGATACTATTCATTTTGTGGTCCAGTCTTATATAAACTATTTGTATAGAATACTCACGCTCATATATCTTCACATGAATGATTAGGATCAGATCACGTGTAGTACTTTACAATAATTGGAACAACTACAAATTGCACCGTATTTATAGTGTCACAAGATAAGGTATCCAACCTTATCCATCTACAACAAACCTTTTAGATTATCACTTAAACATTATCCTTGGTTCTTAGTTTATTGGTTTTTGTGGATTAATACAACTAAATGTTGAATAAAATATCTCTTATTTTATTAGGTAAACAAAAAATTTGTACTACATAATTACAAACTACAAGACCACGACATTGAGGGCATCAACCTCAACAATCTCCCATTTGTCCTAAAGTTAATGGGGTGTACATCATAAAAGTCAAACTAGTACAACAGTATACAAAGTACAAGAAACTAGAGCATACAATACGCACCCAGTAAAATCTCTCACTTGTCCTAGTTTAAATGAGGTCTATCTCTAGACCTAGACTCTCTAGATGACCCTGAAACACCTTAGCCTTGAGAGCCTTCATAAACGGATCAGCAACATTGTGCTTCAAAGTGATCTTCGTGACGATCACGTCCTCTCGATGCACAATCTCCTGAATTAGGTGATATTTGCGCTCAATATACTTTCCACGCTTGTGGGTCCTAGGCTCCCTAGAATTAGACATAACACCACTATTATCATAATAAAGGGTGATGGGCCTTGACATGTCTGGAACAACTTCCAGATCCGTCAAGAATTTCCTAAGCCACATAACCTCCTTGACAACTTCACAAGCCGCTACATATTCCGCCTCCATGATGGAGTTAGCAATGCACCCATGTTTGGTGCTCCATTAGACTACAACTCCTCCATTAAGAGTGAATATTGATCCTGAAGTGGATTTCTTAGAATCCCTATCAGTCTAAAAAACAGAGTTAGTGTATCCTATAAGGATCAAATTTTTCGACTCATACACAAGCATGTAGTCCCCCATTCTCCTAAGATACTTTAGGATGGTTTTAATGGCAGTCTAGTGATCTAATTCTAGATTAGCCTGATATCTACTGACTATCCCCACTGCAAAGCAGATTTCAGGTATAATACATAACATCGCACAAATCAGGCTACAAACAACCAAAACATAGAAATCTACCTTATCTCCTCAACTTCTTGAGGTGTCTTAGTGTTGAGGTTGATGCCCAAAAGTCTCGTGTCTTGTTGTTTGTAAACAGTTTGTACGAACGCTTGTGATGTATAATATATGATATTTACTTCACTTCTTGATTTTGTTCATTTGGTTGTTTTATTTGCTTTACCACATACCAATAAACTAAAATCCCCAATTGCCTTTATGTAACTTAAGCATGTATGTGGTTACATACAAATGGATCATGTTTTAAATGATAACCAAAATGGTCTGTAGTATATGGATATAGGAGGAAAACCTTATCATGGTAATGCTATGGATGCGGCCCCCCTTTGTGGAATAGTTATAAGTGTTGTGACTTGTCACAGGTGGTCTGATCCTGATCATTTGTGTAGGGGACATGCAAGCGGGGGCATCCTATACAAAGAGTTTGTATATGACCTGACCACAAAGTGTTAACGTCTCGTTATATAACACCATTCATGACAGAAACTTCACTTCACTAGGATGACCATAGGTAATATGACCTTAATCCTGAGTGAGTTGGGAACTCTTGCCATTAAGGACGGTCATTTGATTTTCATGGGTGTGAGTGGCCAGGCCACCGACTCAAACCTACCACTTTGGGGATTCATCTGATTTAGGAGCTGGGAACTCAGTTACACAAGATGGAATTCACTCCTTCTCCAAAGCAAGGATAAGTAGATAGATAGCTCCCTTAAGGGCTGATTCCAGGGCTTGAACGATGTGGCGCCACACATCTTCTCATGGCCCGAGAGGTGTTCACACATAGTTGGACTATGTTGTATTGTTCAATAGAGAGATCAGTGGTACTTAAGAATTGAGTTGTAACTACAGGGGAAAAAAAGGTAAATTGGCCCAGCTGTACTTACGGGTATCTGTGAAAGGTTATTGTACTCATGATTGGTTATATCCGAGAGACACAAAAATATATTTGTGGTAAGAAGATTTCAGTTGTCGGTCTTTAGTGAAATGTCTGGCAGTTAACGGATGGTGAATCTCGTGGCTAAAGAATTTAGTCAGCTATTCACGTATCGTTGGAGCTTCGAGCCATAGGTCCATAACGTCCCCTTGGTAGCTTGGATACAAGTTGAGGATCAGTTTTTGGGTCAGTTTGAAATGTTCAAATTGACAAAAGGGAGTTCGATTATGTATGATATAATTGAACTGGTTAATTATATATGATATGATTGACTAAATGTATGAGATACATTATTTTAGAGGAAATTAGATATAAATATGATTTATATCAAGTAGAGGAGAAAATACTATAGTTGATATATGATATCAAACTATAGGTTACGAATATAATATTATTATATTTATTAATTTATTAATTGGGTGGTTATGAGATAATTGGCCGAAGTTTTCTCTAAATTCGTGCGATAGTGGGAAGTTCAATTCAGTTCTAGTAACTGAAGAATAAAATGAAAATTGTTTTCATTTTGCAAAAGACGCACACATAATCGCTCAGGTGTGATAAGTCTTGTATCGCTTAGTGTTGAGAGCCTATATGATAGTGTCTGCCTACTAAACGATCGCACACCAGCGCTTTCCTAAACGATCGCCCTCAATTTCTAAACGGCCGCTTACCTTTTCTAGACGATCGCTTAGTGCCTCAGTGTAACTAAACGATTGTTTACCTTTTTCATAGACGATCGCTTAGCTTTTGTTACACGATCGTGTACCCCGCTCTAAACGATCAAGCACCCGACTATACGATAGTCTTCCCTTTCTCCCACTTGTTTGTTCGTAGTACATGATAGCCTTTCCTCCTCCTCTCTACCAATTCTATCAAAGTCCACCCTTTGGATTCTCACTCTGAGAATATTGAGTGCTTCGAGTGGTGGTGTCGTCCCCGTTACTGGTTGTTCGTGCGCTACTGTTTGCGTAGACGATCGTAGTGTTGCTGGGCGATCACTTACTGAATGAGAAAGAGCGAGAGTAGTTCGTTCACGGAGAGACCGAGTTTTGTGAAGAAAATCTTTAACTAGTAAGTCCTCGATTTCTTGTATTTTATATTTGAAAGCATGTCAGTAATTTAGTGTTTTTCAATGCATATCTGTATGTTAGAATGTATGTGTGGAAATTCTGTCACAATGAATTGGAAAGATCCGCTTCTGCTCATAGGTACTCTTATATAAGAGTTCCTTCACTTAGGACACTGATCCTTAGACAAAGTAATTCCATGCCCGAAAGGTAGCAAGCCTCTCTTGGAGTTTTACATTGAATACTTGAGAAGCATCTTGTCGATGTACAATTCCTCAGACAAGATAAGCGATTTGTTTTTACGATCCCTAAAGATCTAAATGCTCATAACAAACTGGCCAACAATCTGAATGCCCAAAAACCTTCTTCTTTGCAGTAAGTATTTTGTAACATTCACACAACGATCTCACAAATAATAGATATTGTAACTGTAGCACAAGAACTTTTTGGGCTTAAATAGCACAGCGGAATGATGAAAATAATCCTCACATAATATCGACAATTCACCAAAAAGGAAAACATCTCAAAGAAAATATTCTGCAGAATAATTTAAATAAGGAAAGAAATATTCTACAAAGATGGCACCTTGAAGAACAATCTATGAGAGAAGTTTCCACAAAGACAAAATTTGAGACAACACCACACTAGCCCAAGAACACAGAGCTAGAAACTTAAACAAATATATTTAGCCAAAATTACATTTCTAACAAACTGATTTGTTAAACAATCGTTTTGTGGTACTCGTTAAAGGGGATGAGATTTGTAATCCTTCATCTAGGACACAGGGTTTTAGTCTCTAATCAAACTCCTAGCTCCTTTTATAGTTGACTCTAAGATTTGCAGTATGTGTTATAAAGACTCCCTGATGAGGCTCATTGTCCATAAGGAGCTAGTTATGCAGTACTCCAATAACTTGTTGGGTCGTAGAGTTTTCATCCTCCTGTTTTTAAACCTTATACCACCTTTGCAAAAACAAAAAACAAAAAACAAAAAACAAAAAAACAAAAAAACAAAAACAAAACAAAACAAATATATATATTTGGTTTCTCATAAGTTTATTAATTTATATATTAAAAAATATATCATTAAATCTTAACAACATGTTTCATGATAGAGACCAAATATTTATAAATTTTAACTATGAATATTAAATTTTCACGTGAACTAAATTATTATCATGTTAACATATATAGATACAATCATTATAAACTAAAGTTTAACGATAGAATCGTTGCAAAGACAAGAGTATAGTAGACAAATTTTGTTATGTTACAAATGGTAGACTTTTTTTTTTTTTT
Organism: Benincasa hispida; assembly: GCF_009727055.1. Lineage (NCBI taxonomy): Eukaryota > Viridiplantae > Streptophyta > Magnoliopsida > Cucurbitales > Cucurbitaceae > Benincasa > Benincasa hispida. The sequence continues at coordinate 32,781,065 of NC_052354.1, forward strand.
TGTGAGTGTTTTGTGTTTTCTTAATATAAACATCTTGGAAATTTTGATAATTATATGGTTTGTCTAAATATAAATCTATCTAAATTCATCTAATCAGATACACACACGTGGAAAAAAGTTTCATTTTAAATATTATATATATGTGAGGAGTGGAAATAGAATCTCTCCAACATCCAACTTTTCTATTCTATTACATTTTGATTGATAATTATTAATTGATTACGTTATAAATTGACGAAAATTTTGCATTTGCATGTGGGTTTACGTGTCCATTACGTGGCATGACCCCACCCAATACTTGTATTTACACTCATATTTTATATTTATTGGTTAATTTATATAATCTTTTTACCCAATTTATCCTTCAAAATGAATCGCGGTTGACATAATCGAGAGTAAAACATAAATTTTAACTTCTTTTGATAGCATGTTTAAACCATCAACATTTTAAAATTTTCAAGTAAAATTCCGACCAGAATGAACATTTTGTGAGTCAATTGAAAATTTTAGTTGAGCCTCTCATTGTGGGAGGGTTTGGTGTGGATATTCACTCCATAGTCAATTTTTGTCTAGAGAATAGTTTTCTTTTCTAATTCTTTTGGTCCTCAAATTTGGGTTTAAGTCATTCACAAATTTCTTTATACTAGATTTTGAAAAGAAATATCTCACATTTATCTTTGGACAAAAACAATCTCAAAATTTCTCAAAAACTTTCGAATCTCATCCAGAATTCAAAATAATAAATTTTCAAGAACTCTTATTTCATAAGTTCTTTCCTTATCTTTGTCCTAACTGGAATTTCCACCAAGTATAGAATTGGTGGTTCAAACATGTCACTTTTAAAAGTATTGTTTTGGTCTTGATATCGATCAGGACGAAGATAGTACCAGGACAAGCTATTAAAACAATTGGCCAAAAGACGAGGTACCTAGGTGGTGAGCTTGAGGATCAAACATCTCAAGGGGCAAGGACATCCAAAATGTCGAGGTCTCAATTTTGTGAAAATGTTGAACGAAATTTATATGAAAAGTCAATATTGATGTCAATGAATATTTCTAAACAAAATTAATATTAAAAATTCAAAGAAATTAATTAAAATAACAACATTTTTCTCTTTACAAAAAAAGTTTGAATTTCTTATTATATGTAAAAGTGAGTTCATATTAGTGATAATTTTTAATTTTTTAATGTTATAGTTATATTTCATTTATTTTTTTTTTTGATATAATGAAAATATTGATTCACATCTTATTTCGATGTCAAAGTAATAAAAAAATGAAAATTTTCAATGAATATCAACTAATTATTAACGAAAAATTTAAATCCTCATTACAACTCATCTTTATTAATTAATAATTTATAATGTGACTATCACTTAAAATAAAATTTAAAAGAAAATTGATTTTTAGTTCAACCATCGTAATGTGATCCATCGCATCATCGATCTTTGAGATGATAATTTGTTTTTGTTTATACTCAGATTAACACTTGAAATAAAAACGTTGATTATAATTATGAATGAATAATTAATGAGTTATATATATATATATAGGACACATGAAACTAGTTTTAATCTATCATTAAATTGATAAATACATAGAAATATAATAGAATTTGTCAATAATTGTGTCATTAGTGTCTATTCAAAAAGATATGTTTGAATTTTTTGTTAACTTTTTATTATTCCTTCTTTTTGACCTTTTGGCCCTAGTCGTTTTCAACCCTATTTTAAATCAAATGACCAATATATTAACTTATTTTCTTCTTTCTTTTTTTCTTTTTGCATTTTAGGTAATTTTCTCCACATTTTTCACTCTTAGACCATGAAAATTTAGGAAAACCTTTCACAAAAAATTTAGGTCCGATTAGTTACTATTTGATTTTTATATTTTTGGTTTTTGAAAATTAAGCCTATAAATATTCATTCTACCTATAACTTCTTGTATTCTTATCTACTTTTTACCAATATTTTCAAAAATTAGTTCAAATACGAAAACTAAAAAAAGTAAGCCCCATTTTATAACCATTTTGTTTTTTATTTTTGTTTTTGAAAAGTAAATCTATTGACATTATTTTCACCTCTAAATTTCTTCCTTTGTCAGGAGGAAGGCTTAATTTTCAAAACCCAAAACAAAAATTGAAATGGTTACCAAACGTAGTCGTAATTTTTAGAATTTAAAATTTTGGCTAAGATTTAAATCTTTTACTTAAGAAAGATGCAAATCGTTGCAAGAAATTGAAAGAAAATAAGCTTAATTTTAGAAAAGCAAATGATTACCAAAAGAGATCTTAATAATTAATTAGAATTCAAGCAATATTATGGGTGAAAAATAACTAATTAGATCAATGAAGAAAAACATAATGGTACTAATTTAAAGTATGAAAGCTACCAAAAATATATATATATGGCAAATGTGTGTTTAAAAGCATATAGATTTCATCAAACTTATTATATGTCAACTGATTAAGATATATATGCGCTAGTCAAAAGGTTAGAATTCTAAATTCCTCTACCTTCATATAATGTTGAACTAAAAAGAAATAACAAAGTGTATACTTCAACCATTTAACTCATGTCATGTAAATTAATACATTTATTAGGTGTAGGTTATTAGATTTCCTACTAGAAATTGATGAGTCTTTTTTCTTTATATAATTTGAATTTTCTTTTTATTTTTTTTAATGAAACTACATGTTAAAATCATAAAAAAAACCTCTACCTATATCTTCATATTGGTATCATAATATTGTTTATTTGGAACATAAACGTTTATAGATCTGCTATCTATTTCTTATCAATGTTGAATTTTATTTGCATTCCTAATTTGAAAGAAGAGATCCGAACTTCTAATCTTTTAGTCGATGATATATGTTTTAATCTATTGATCTTTTGATCGATAATATATGTCTTAATCTATTGAATCATAAATAATTTTCAAGTTTTGAAATATCGTAAAAAAAGGTAAAAATAAAAGGTTGGAGTTGAAAGTTGAAAAATTAATTAAAAGAGTTGCGTGGGAATTACATTTATAGAAGGAAATAAATGGAAAAGAAAAAAGAAAAAAAGGGAAAAGTTCATCATACAATGTGGCATCAATTATTCAATAGTGTCCTTATTGGGTACTTTTGGGACCAATATATTGAGAGAGATAATGTTGTTGCATGTGACCAAATTTTAATTAATATCTTCATCCATTGCTTTCATCAATATTTTAAAAATAATAAAATTACTTTCCCAAAAAATAATAATAAAATTAAAATAAAAGTTTAAGTTACATTAAAAAAATAATAAATAAATCTTGAGGTGTTCCTTGAGATTAAAATTCGTACTTGTTGAAGATATATTCCTTAATTAATTAATTGAACTAATAAAAAGATTCTTACATTTTTAAGCTCTATCTTTTTTACTTTCGTTCATGTTTATTTAAATTTTAATTTCAACCATAATTTTTATATTAATCGAGCTTTTTTTAATTGAAAAGTAGAAGAAAGAGCTAAAAAGGTGATGCTCTTTTTCAAATCCAATTAGAAAAAAAAAAAAAAAAAAATTGATATATTAAATTTTAGTTCCTCATTCCCTATAACGAATATATCTTTTTTAAGAGAATCATCCTCCATATATTTTTATAATAGTTATGATATTGTTTGCATAAGTTCTCGTAACTTTTTCTTATAATTAAGCATAAAATGTTTCATTCCGATGGAAATATCATCTCTTACTTATATATCAGCTTTTCTCTTATCTAATCAATGTGAAATTTTAAGAACGTTTAAACGCTTATAATCAAATATGATTAAAAAAAAATGATTGTATTTAAATTGAAATAAAAGTTAAAATATTATGATTAAAAATATAATTAAACTTGGGATAAATTGTTGGGGAATTGTTTTAAATGGTAAACTGCTGGAAATATTTTTAGGTATAGCAAAATGTCACTGTTTATCAGTGATAGATAGTAATAGACCATGATAGACATCTATCAGACACTAATAGATTTTCATCACGATATTTCTCTAATAGATAGTGATGTTTTGTTATACTTGATAAAAAGTTTATTCAGTATTTTAAAATTTGAAAACACTCCTAAATTATTTTCAATGTGATATGAAAAAAGAACATTTTAAGTTTAGATCTTGAAATTTTCTTCCTATGTTGTTGACTTAAAAAAAAAAAATTGGCTCTTTTTATGCTCTCATAGTGTAGCCTCAATTTGAACAGTGGAATATGGTGAAACAAATAAAGTCATTCATATCGTCTCTAATTAAATGATAAATTTAGTTTTTAAATTTTTAAAAATATTTAATAAATCTTTTTAATTTTTAATTTTATGTCCAATAGATCCATTCATTTTAAAAGGTGTCTACTTAGCCCTATCGCTTTTGTTTCTATTTTTTGTCAATTGTATCTTTCAGTCCAAAATCACCCATAACATATCTAAAGATAAGTTAATTTAAAATGTTTTTAACATATTAATGGACTTATTAGACACAAAATTGAGAATTCATGGACCTATTAAATGGCTGTTTAATTTCACGAATCCATTATACATAAAATTGAAATGTTATCGATTTATTATTAGAATATAATTCATGCTAAAATACTATTCCAGTCCTTTGGATTTCTTTCCATATTCCATTTTAGTGCATGTTATACATATACTTTAACTATCTAAATTTAATCTTTATATCTTAAATAAATCCTAATTTACTTCTTATACTTTTAATAAATATTAAATTTGTTCTTTCAAAATTAATTTATATTCAAATTGGCCAAATATAAATTATAATTTTCATACCAAAAGAATATATCATTAAATGTATTTTTAAAATTTATAAAGAAAAAGCCAAGAGTGATTCTTTTGAGGGAAAAAATCTAACAATAAATCAACAACAGAAAAAAAAAAAAATTCTAACAATAAATCAACAACAGAAACAAGATTTATTTATAGTATAAGAACGAAAATGTAATAAAACTCAAAATATTAAATGAAAATGATAATTTAACCCATAATTAAAAAGTAACTTTGTATATATTAAATTTCTCAATTTGGTGAAAGCTTGCTTTTCATGTTTGTTGGGTGGCCTAGTTTATTGAATTCATACATATTTTGAACTTGTAAAGTTTATTAGCAAACCCACCCTAAGAAATTATAGAGAAACAAGTATAAATTTAAAAAACGTAAAATTAAAAATAAAACGGTTATCAACGAATCTTAGTATTTTGGTTGCATAAGATATGATTGCATCCAAGTTGTTTTCATTTGATTATGTGTGTGTATATATATATATCATTTTGGTGTTAGTTGATCCTCTAAATCACTTTATATATCATGTTGATTAAAAAATATTACAATGAAAAGGGTCCGTTTGATAACATTTTTAGTTCCTATTTTCTGTTTTTGTTTCTCATTTTTCAGGAAACGGACTTATTTGATAACCGTTCCCGTTATTTGTTTTTAAAATTTGAGGAATGTTCTTAAAAAATTGGCAAATTTTAAGAAATTACAAAAAGTAGTTTCTTCCTGTTTAGTTTCTATCTTATACTGACTTATTTCTTCATTCAACAAATGCATTCTTGGCTTATTGATAGTTCTGCATGTCCATAGTTTTCATTCATCTCTTGGTTGTGTGTTCAAGTCCAAAAATGGGCACTTTTATTTTGTTTTGTTTTCTTTTATATTTATTTCCATCTTTCATATTTTATTTATTAATTTCATCTTTTGCCAAAAAAAAAAAAAAAAAAAAACTGCTACAATTATATTTTATTTTAATTTTGAATTTTAAAATTCTCAGATAGTTAGATTTATATATTATTTTGATTTTCAATATGTATGTTAATTTTTTTATATTTCAAATTTCAATTCTCAATGCACTTTTATTTATTAATTGTTTTTATATACTTATTTCCATATTTTATATTGTATTTATTTTCTGAATTAATTTTGCTCTTTACAAAAATAATTTTGCTATATTTATATTTTATTTTAATTTTTATTTTTAAAATTCTTCGATATTTAGATTTATATATTACTTTAATTTTCAATATGTATACTATTTTTTATATGAGTATCAACTTTTGATTATTAAATTTTGCAATATGCATGTTTATATATCTTAATTCTAATATTTTAGTATATCTGAAATTGAGTAGACTTTACCATATATAAATTTTGCCAACTAAGACATTCATTTAACTTAACTTTAATACTTTACAACCACGATATTTATATAATAATAAAATTAAATTTGCTTTGATTTGGCATCATTTAAGATAAATAGTTCGAGTTAGAGATGGTAGTGCTGATCAAATTTGAACAACATATGAAGAATAAGATACAATTTGTTATTATATTTAGTTTCCATCGGGACTTACTTGTATTAGATGACATAAATTTTTTATAATATCTTTCTCGATGTTTAATGTATGACATATCTTCTCTTTTTATATTATATTGTTAAAGAAAAAAGAAAAAAAATAAGAAACGAGAAACGAAAAATAGTTATCAAACAAAATTTTGTTTCTGATTCATTTTTTAAGAAACAGGAAACCAAAACAGTTATCAAACATATTCATATTTCTTGATCTAAAAAAAAGAAATAGGAAACAAGGAACGAAAAATAGAAAATAAGAAACGAGAATATTATCAAATGGATCTTTAGTATCCAACTCAGAAGAATGGTTAGTCCCTAGGTGCCAAATTGAAAGTAACTTATTATGAAATTTGAAATTATCTATAAATTACCCATTGGAAAGGTTTCCTTGAAACCATATGTATTGAGGGGTTTTTCTTTTACTAAATTATAAAATTAAGTGCTTTTTCATGATTGATTTTAAATCATATCCTTAATTTTTATTGAACCAAGATTTTAGACGTTGACATCAACAGAAATATTGTGAAAATATTGTTGAAGAAATCAAATATTATCCCTGTTGATAGTTATTTTTAAATAAATAAAAAACACACAAAATATATAAATTTAAGGGTAATTATCTTATATGATAAAATTGTTAAAAATATTTTCAAGTATAGTAAAATGTTATTGTCCATCTATGATAGATTTATATCACTCAGTGATAAAAGTCTATCGCAATCTATCGTAGTTTATCACTGATCGACAATGACATTTTACTATATTTGTAGATAATTTGACTCATTTTTCTTTATTTAAAAATAATCTTATTTTAAAAGCATTTTTCTAAATAAGTTTAGATTTCTTATTATTAATATTATGTCCATATTAATGATATTTTCTAGATATTTCTTGGTGAATTCTATTGATTTTTCTTGGATTTAATAGAGATCTTGAATGATTCCTCATATGTCAAATTCATTGATATATCAAAATAACATTTTTTAACCTGTCAACAAAAAAAAAAATGTTTTAAAAAATGCTACAAAGGAAAAAAAATGAGAACAACTAAATTATACCAAATGATCTATGTATGACTAATTTTTTAAGTTAAACAAATGGGATGGAAAGATTTGAGCTTGCAATCTAAAAAAAGTGGCACGTGTTAATTATAGTTGAGTTGTACTCATTTTGTTAAGTAATTGGTTTCATTTTAACTTTTTAAAAGATTTTAATTATTTTTCTAAACTTTTAATATCGCAACTGATGAGACATTTTAATAAAATTTACTAGCAAGTGGTTTTCTTTAAAATAAATCAAAAGTCGAAGTGTGCATAACCTAATTAATCTAAAGAATTATTATCAATCTCGAGATCAAAGGTTCAATTCTTCCACCCTGCGTATTTTCATAAAAAAAAAATCAAAAATTTTTAAATGTATGGGCAAAATTGAAATTAGCTAAGTAAATTGTAGACATTCTATGAAATTTTCATTTTGTTTTACTTGTGTTCCCTATTCTATGATGACCTAACAATGTAGTTTACGTTTTTTAGTTTATAATAACTAGACTTGGGTCTGTAACGATTCAGCTTCAATACTTTAAATTTTGTAACAATTTACATTTTTCCAAGAAAAATCTCATCAAGCGTTAATTTTTATTGTGTAACAACTAAGTTTTCGTACTTTATAAATATATTGATCCTTAATCAATTTTATTAATCTATATAAGTAAGTAAGTTTATTAAAATCTAAACAAAAAACACTTTCATAGTAGCTAGACTAAATTGTCACAAAATTAAAAGTACGAAAATCAAATTATTACATACTAGAAGTTTAATTAGTGATTAAAATGTTACAAGATTAAAAACATAAGAACTAAATTCTTGCGAACTAAAGTTCAAGAACTAAAATTTCAAAATTTCATTTCCACGTAAATTAAAAAACTAAGGTCTCGTTTAATAATCATTTTGTAGTTTATTTTTGTTTTTGAAAATTAAGCCTATAGATACTACTTCCGCCCCCAAATTTCTTCATTTGCTATCTATCTTTTAGCCATGGTTTAAAAAACCAAGCCAAAATTTTAAAACTAAAAAAAAGTAACTTTTGAAAATTTGTTTTTGTTTTTAAAATTTAGCTAAGAATTCAATCATTGTACTCAGTAAAGATGCAAATTATGATAAGAAACAAGGAGGAAATAGACTTAATTTTGAAAAAAAAAAACAAAAATCGAAATTGTTACCAAATGGGACCTAAAAGTGTTTTATTTTTAAAAAACTACATTACAAAATTACCCTAAAAATTACTCTGAATTTCAAAAAATACTTTTATTCTTTCAAAATTCACAATATTACCCTTTAACTTTTATGGTTTCAAAACTATCTTAAAAGTGAAATCCATTTGAATGTTAGATGAAAATTGAGATTTAAACCGAAACATCACTCCCTCATTTTAGATTTTCCGTTTTAAAACCTTTATGAAAGATCGAGGACAATATCAACTTTCAAAAGAAATGGAAAAAATTTAGGATGTTTTTTTCTTTTTAATTAATTTAGGCTTAAATATAAAGTAATTCAAAAAGGAAATCAATGTCAAAAAAGTGTTGCCCCTAAGTTTATAGAATGAGGTCCACAAAAGGTTTTCAATCAACACAAATCAAAGATAATGATGAAGCGTGTTCAAAGTGTCATGTCAAGGCCATTCATAACCTAAAGATAAAGCTATTCCCTCTCTATCTCCACTATATTCCCAAAGTTCATTCCATTAATTCTTTGGAAAATTTTCACAAAATCTATAATCTTATCGTTAATTATTCTAATAATTTAAACCAACCTTATCCTTATGTTTTCAAGACCCTAGACATTTATCTTTTCTTTTCCTCCCTCTTCCTCCTTTTAATGAAATGTTAAAATAGAGAGAATAATTCAATCTACATGAGTTAATTAAAATACTATTTTAACCTCTTTATTTTGGGAACTATTCAATTATAGTCTCGATATTTTTGTCTAATTTTTATTGTTCGCTTTGAATAAATATCTTTTAAAGTTATTAAATTGAATATCTTTCCAAAATTTATACTTGAAAAAAAGTATTGAAAAATCAACTATACTAAATCTTAAATTTATTGGAGTATATTTACCAATATTAGATACTTGAGTGGTTACTGAATTGAACAAACTTAAAAATATACTAAATTATAAATTTAGTCTCTAAACTTTTATGTTCATATCCAAAAAGTTCGTACTTGGATTTTAAAAAGTGTTTCATAGGTCCTTAAAAAGGTGTTTGCCTCACCAAGTTAAGTTGGTAATTTTTACCTACTTATGATTTCATAGTCACAAATCAAATTCATAGTTTCATGTAACTTACACCTATGCATGAGATGCTATGTAACTATCTTGTGTAGGCCCAATTAATCAAAACTGTTGGGTTGTACTATCTTATGTAGGCCCAATTAATCAAGATGAATCCTGAGTTGGTGAAGAAATGGCTGAGGAAAGCTCTGTTTCTTCGCGTAACACTGTCTTTATTTTTCTCTCTTATTCGATAAGCACTGTTAATTCCTCCATGTGTATATACTCGTTATTCAATGAGTTTCAGCTCGTTACTCAACGAGTTTTTCCTTCTTTCCTAAATGAGTTTCTGTTCTTTACTCGATAGAACTTGACAATTATTGATCTTTACTCGATCCTACTCGATGAGTATTAATCTTTACTCAATCCAACTTGATGAGAGAAATTCTTGACTCGATGAGAAAAATTCGTGACTCGATGCAACTCGATATGCTGAAAACGTTGTGATTTGATTATAAGATCGTGTTTTCGTTGATTTTCAGAGAAACATATGAAGATTGAAGAAGAAGATAAAGAGAAGAAGAAGAAACACACAGAATTACTTGGTTCGGCCAATAAGCCTACGTCCACGGGAAGATTTTCTTTCTTTCTCACTTGAAGATTGCTTACAGCAGTTTTAGTTTACAGAAAAATAGAAAAGTATGATAAACTCTTTTTTTTTTTTTTTTTTGTTATTCTAATCAGTGGTATTTATAACATATACCATCTGACCGTTACAAGATAAAGTTTGTTATATAAACTAAACTAGCTGAAATGGTATTTGAGTCACTGTTTTTACAAATTCTCCACCTTGACTCTAATGCTTGCAATCTTCATATCTTCCTGATTCTGACCATTCTATTTACCCTGTGTCTGGAAGTTCGAAACCAACTTGTTCTAGACATCTGATCAATTTAAGTTTTGATACTGGTTTTGTCAACATGTCTGCTACGTTCTTTGATGTGTGAACTTTTAAGATTTCTATTTCCCATGTCTCAATTTTGTCTTTGATGAAATGATACTTTATATCAATATGTTTTGTTCTAGTGTTGTATTGTGGATTTCGGGATAAATGTATAGCACTTTGGTTGTCACAATAGAGTCTTACCATTGTTTGACTTAATCCAAAGTCTTTCAACAATCCCTTAAGCCATAATGCCTCTTTAATTGCTGTAATTAATGCCATATACTCAGCTTCTATTGTAGATAAAGCCACTATAAGTTGTAATGTAGCTTTCTAGTTGATTAGATTAGGACCATAAAAGAATAGATAGCCTGTTAGGGACCTCCTTTTGTCTAAATTACCAGTATAGTCAGCATCTACACATTTATAGCTCTAAGTCTGGTTCAGCTGATTTTTGGTAGACTACTCTTGAGTTTTTAGACCAAACTAAGTATCTTAGGATCCTTTTTGTGGTCTCCCAGTATCTCTTACCAAGGTTAGACATATACCTTCTAACAAGACTAGCTGAGTATGAGAGATCAGGTCTGGTAGAAATCATTAAATACATTAAGCTTCCGACTGCCTGACTATAGGGTATAATAGACATCTTTTTTTATGTTCTAGGTCAGAATCTTTAGGAGAGTTGGCTGAGGATAACTTGAAGTGCTGAGCAATAGGCAAGTTTTCAGATTTAGCATCACTTAGTTGAACCTTTTTAGGATCTTCTCACAATAGTTAAACTGGTTGAGGCTTAGGATAGACTCCTCTCTGTTCCTTAGGATCTCAATCCCTATAAGTTTGCTTGCTTCTCCCAAGTCCTTCATGTCAAACTCTCTTTTTAGGAGGTTTTTAACATGAGTTAAGTCTTCCTTGGACCTACCTGCCAGTAACATGTCATCCACATATATGAGTAAGTAAACCTTGTCCTTGTAGGAACTTGTATTTACATAAACACATATGCCATAGGAACTTCTTTTGAATCCAATGCTAGATATATAGTCATTGAACCTTCTATACGAGCACCTAGGTGATTGTTTCAGCCCATAGATTGACTTGTTGAGTAAGCAATAGAGATTCTCTTTCCTTTTGACTTCAAATCCCTTAAGTTGGATCATGTAGATTGTCTGTTCTAGATGTCCATGAAGGAAGGCAGTTTTCACTTCCAATTGATACAATTCGAAGTTATTTTAAGCAACCAAGGATAAGAGAAGCTTTATAGAATTTTGTTTGACAATTGGAGAGAAAATCTCTGAGTAGTTTATTCCTTCCCTTTGTGTAAACCCCTTTGCAATCAAACTTGCCTTATACCTAGGTTTTGATCACAGGATGCACCTTCTTTAAGTTTGAAAACCCATTTGGAAGCTACTGGTTTATAACCGTTAGGAAAATGAGCTAAAGACCAAGTATCATTCACATTTAGTGAATGCATTTCCTCATTTATGGCTTCTATCCAATTCCTTGCATTAGAACAACTTGTTCCTTCTTCAAAAGTTGTTGGTTCTTGGTCAGTAGAAGCCACAACAACATTTAGAACTAAATTCATATAGTTCATTTCAGTATACCTTGCTGAAGGGGTAATGGTTCTCCTTTGTCTATCCTTGGCTAAGGCATACTGACTCAAGTCTAGCTGTTGATTAACAGTCTCTTCTTGTTCCCCCGCTTCTTCCTCAACTTCTTCTATGTCACTAGGTAAGTTAGGTTTTGTTCGTTGCTCAGTAGTAAACTCCACCTCAATTTTTGTGGTAGATGTCTCAGCTTTATCCTCAAGCCTCTTCTCTTTTTGCATAAACATGTCCTTCTCTCTAAAGGTGATGTCTCTGCTAATTACGAACTTCCTCTCTACTAGATGCCACATTTTAAATCCTTTGACTTCCTCTGTAAAGTCTACAAACATGCACTTACAGCTCTAGCCTTCAACTTTCCCTTATTTTGATGAATAAATCCTACACACCTAATAACCTTAAGGTTATCTAGATTAGAAGGATGATTAGTCCACTTCTCCTTAGGAGTAATCTATACAGATGTGTGAGGGCACCTATTCAAGGTGTAAACAGTGTAGGCTGCAGCTTCTGCCCAAAAAATTTCACTTAAGATAGCATCAGAAAGCAAACATCTTACCCTTTCCATTATAGTTCTGTTTAACCTCTCAGCAACCCCATTCTGTTGAGGTGTATACCGCATAGTTCTTTATCTGGTAGCTTTCCCTAAAATATAGTGTTCACAGAAGGAAAGATGCTCACTAATCCCTTTGGGCCGTATACCCCGTTTAGATAGTACTTGNACTTAAGATAGCATCAGAAAGCAAACATCTTACCCTTTCCATTATAGTTCTGTTTAACCTCTCAGCAACCCCATTCTGTTGAGGTGTGTACCTCACAATCCTATGCCTAGTTATACCATTCTCACTACAAAATTTGTCAAAGTCCTTATTACAAAACTCAAGCCTATTATCAGTTCTAAAGTATTTTAACCTTTTACATGTTTGTGTTTCTATCATAGCTTTCCATTCTTTAAGCTTCCCAAAGACTTGGTCCTTTAGTTTTAAGGAAGTATATCCAACTTTTCGAATAAAAATCATCTATTATGTTTAGAAAATACCTTCATCCACTAAAGCTTGGTGTAGGAGATGGTTCTCATAGGTCAGAATGAACATAGTCTAGTATTCCTTTGGTAGTATGCTGAGATTTTGTGAAGCTTTATCTGGTAGCTTTCCCTAAAATATAGTGTTCACAGAAGGAAAGATGCTCACTAATCCCTTTGGGCCGTATACCCCGTTTAGATAGTACTTGCATCCCTTTTGCACGGATATGGGATAGTCTTTTGTGCCACAAGTTTGTTGTTGAAACAGTGTAGGCACTAGTCATCATCTCCACTCCTCTTATTATATAGAGACCATTAACTTTTTCACAAACCAAAACTACTTTAGAACCTTTATTCACTTCTAGGATTCCATCCTTTCCTCTACACTCACACCCAATGGAGTCAAGCATACCAGAGATATCAAATTTCTCTTTAGTAAAGGTACATGTCTCAAGTTTCTAAGAAGCTTGATTGATCCATCCTTTAACTTTAAGGATATTGAACTAACCCCTTTGATTTTTCAGGCTTCATTGTTCCCCATGTATACAGATCCATCCAAGAGGGTTGAGAACATGGTCATTGCATGAGAGATCATGGACTCGTTGCAAGCATTGTTTGAACGTAAGTTCTCATTGTTTGAGTTAAAAGGAATTGATGACGAACATACTAGTAGTATCAGTTCCCAGGATATTATCCAGTCCTACTTAAATGTCAAGGGACTAAAAGAGAAAGCAATTGTTGTTGACTCAGATGAAGTTCATCAACGAGAATTGTTCTCTGAAACGGAACTTCGAGCTTATATAGGTTCTGATACTGATTCCCTCTCCAGAAGATAAAGAAGTCTAAAGACGATAAATGTAATTTATTTGTCTTGGAGACGTGTTTGGTAGAGAATGATGATTCTGTCTGGATACTTGATTCAGGTGCAACTAACCACATATGTTCTTCCCATCAAGGATTTAGTTCCTGGAAAAAGTTAGAAGATGAAGAGATGACTCTTAGAGTCAGAACTAGTGAGGTCGTTTCAGCTGTTGCTATATGTAGACTTAAGTTATTTTTAGACAAGAAACGTTATCTGTTACTGGATAATGTTTATGTAGTTCTTCATATCAAGAGGAACTAATTTCAGTTTCTTGTCTGATTGAACAAAGTTATTTCATCTCCTTTTCTGAGAATAAAGTGTTTATTTTTAAGAATGGTATGGAGATTGGTTTTGGTTCAATGGAAAATAACTTGTATGTACTAAGGTCGTTAGTCATAAAAACCTTGCTTAATACTGAAATGTTCAAAAAAATAACAACTACAAAAAGACCAAAGGTTTCTACTAAGGAAAATGTCATCTTTGGCATCTAAGGTTAGGTCACATCAATCTCAATAGGATTGAAAAGTTGGTGAAATGTGGACTTCAAAATGGTTTAGAAGAAAACTCTTTGCCTGTATGTGAATCTTGCCTTAAAGGCAAAATGATCAAACGACCTTTTATTGGAAAAGGTTATAGAGCCAAGGAAACCTTGGAGCTTATACATTCAAACCTCTATGGTCCAATGAGTGTAAAATCTCAAGGTGGGTATGAATATTTCATCTCTTTCATAGATGATTATTCAAGATATGGGTATCTATACCTAATGCAACATAACTATGACACTCTTGAAAGTTCAAGGAGTATAAAACTAAAGTTGAAAACTTATTAGGTAAAAAGATAAAAACACTACGATCTGATTGTGATGGGGAGTATGGACTTAAAATTTCAAAACTATATGATAGAACATGGAATCACGTCTCAACTCTCAGCACCATACACCACAATAGAATGGTGTATCAGAAAGGAGAAACAGAGCTTTGTTGGACATGGTTCGGTCCATGATGATTTATGCTCATCTTCCAAACTCGTTTTGGGGATATGCAGTAGAGACTGTAGTTTGAATTTTGAACAATGTTCTCTCGAAGAGTGTTTCTAAAACACCTTTTGAGTTATGGAGAGAACGTAAAGGTAGTTTACACTACTTCAGAATTTGAGGATGTCTAGTCTAAGTGCTTGTGGCTAACCCTAAAAAGTTGGAACCTCGTTCCAAAGTTTGCCTATTTATAGGTTATCCCAAAGAAACGAGAGGTGGATACTTCTATGATCCAAGTGAGAACATAGTGTTTGTATCGACAAATACTATCTTCTTGGAAGAAGACCACATAAGGGATCATAAGCCACGAAGTAAGCTTGTTTTTAATGAGATTTCTAATGAGACTATTGAGAGTTCAACAAGAGTTGTTGAACAGACTGATAGATCAACAAGAGTTGTTGATGTCAGTTCATCTAATCAACCATCTCAAGAGTTGAGACTGCCTCAATGTAGTGGAAGGGTTGCGAACCCACCTGAACGCGATATGGGTTTAACAGAAGTCCAAAATATCATATTTGATGATGGAATTGAGGATCCATTGTCTTATAAACAAGAAATGGAGGATGTTGACAAAGATGAGTGGATTAAAGCCATGAATCAGGAAATAAAGTCTATGTACTTCATTTCTGTCTGGGAACTTGTGGATCAGCCTGATGGGATAAAACCTATAAGTGGATCTATAAGAGGAAAAGATGTGTAGATAGAAAGGTAAAGACCTTTAAAGCTAGACTTGTGGCAAAGGGTTATACCCAGGTTGAGGGAGTGAACTATGAGGAAACTTTCTCACTTGTTGTCATGTTGAAGTCTATCAGGATTCTCCTATCCATAGCCACATTTTAAGATTATGAGATATGACAAATGGACATCAAGATTGCCTTTTTGAATGGTAATCTTGAGAAGACCATCTACATGGCTCAACTAGAAGAATTCATTAATCCAAATCAAGAGCACAAAGTTTGCAACCTTAATAAGTCCATTTATGGACTGAAACAAGCATCTAGATCTTGGAATATTAGATTTGATAATGTGATCGAATCATTTGGCTTTAATCAAAATGTTGATGAACCTTGTGTTTACAAGAAAATCATCAACAACTTAGTAGCTTTCCTTGTGCTGTATGTGGATGATATCCTACTCATTGGAAATGATGTAGGTTTTCTGACTGACATTAAGAAATGGTTAGCCGCCCAATTCTAAATGAAAGATTTCGGAGAGGCAACGTTTGTTCTAGGATTCTAAATCATAAAGGATCGTAAGAACAAAAGGTTGATCTTGTCTCAGGCATCGTACATTGACAAAAAGTTGATCAGGTACTCAATGCAGAATTCCAAGAGGGGTTATTACCTTTCAGGCATGGAATTATTTTGTCTAAGAAACAGTGTCCTAACACCTCAAGAGGTTTAGGAAATGAGACAGATTCCCTATGTGTCAGTTATTGGTAAGCTTATGTATGCAATGTTATGTACTAGACCTGACATTTGCTATGTAGTAGGGATTATCAGTCGATATCAGTCCAATTCAAGATTAGATCACTAGACGGCGGTCAAAACGATTCTCAAGTATCTTAAGAGAACGTGGGATTATATGCTCGTCTATTGAGATAAGGATTTGATCCTTACAGGATACACAGACTCTGACTTTCAGACTAATAGAGATTCTCGAAAATCAACATCAGGGTCAGTGTTCACTCTGAATGGAGGGGTTGTAGTTTGGCGAAGTATCAAGTAGGGATGCATTGCAGACTCCACTATGGAAGCCGAATACATAGCCGCTTGTGAAACTGCTAAAGAGACTATTTGGTTTAGGAAGTTCCTTACTGATTTGAAAGTCTTCCAAATATGTCTTTGTCGGTCACACTTTATTGTGATAACAGCGGGGCTATGGCAAATTTTAAGGAACCTCAGAGTCATCGAAGAGGTAAGCACATAGAACGGAAGTATCATTTGATCCGGGAGATTGTGCATCACAGTGATGTGATTGTCACGAAGATCGCGTTGGAGGGCAACATTGCTTATCCGTTTATAAAAGCTCTCACGGCTAAATTGTTCAAGGGTCATATGGAGAATTTAGGTCTACGAGATATACGGCACCTCGTCTAAAGCAAGTGGGAGATGTTCCTGGGGTATACAGTATGCCTTAGTTTATTTTATTTTGTACTGTTTTTTATTGTACATTAGTCTCCCGAGGTTTTAAAAAAAGTAGGAGATTGTTGTGATTGGTGTCCTAATTCTCCCGATAATCTCGTAGTTTGTAAACACTCTGTAAACATATTGTTATTAATAAAATAAATGTTATTTTATATGCATTTACTCAATCTAATAAACTAAGATTTAAGGTTATTTTATGTAACTTATAATGGAAAAAACGGATTTCCATTTTTGTGTTTTGTTTATCTTTTCAATTTTTCAATTGATTTAACAAATCAATTTGTTTTCTAAAATTGAAAATATTATTAATTTTACAAAATCAATTTCATAAATTAATTGATAAATAATTATTTAAACAATTTAAATAATTCTAATTAATTTAATATCAAATATTAAATTAATTTTACATAAATCCATCTTCATATATTTAAATCATATTTAAATATTAATTCTTTAATTCCGTTTAATTCTTAAAATTAAACTTATAATTATATCTCATATAATTACTAATTCCTTTAATTCTAATTTGAACGTTTCAAATTAACTTATCATGCTACTCTAAAGCTAACCCATTTACGAGCTAGTACGGAGAACTTGCGGACCTATAGATCATGGCCTCCAACGATCCGAGATTAATCAGCTAAACTCATTACACCGAACTAACCCCCATTCGTTAACTAATGGGTCACTCCACTAAAGCTCAAAGTTAAACTCCCCTCACTGTAGATATATTATGTCCACCCGATATAACCATGATTAGTACGTTAACCCTTCACAGGTTATTCGTAATAACGACTGGGTCAAATCTCTGTTTTACTCTCGAGATTACCTTTTGTTCCTTAAGTACCATGGATACCCTAATGAACAATTGATTTGTGATCCAATAAAAAAACCGAGTCCCTCTCGGGCCAATGAGAGGGTGGGGCCCCTCGTTCAAGACCCAGAATCAGCATTTAAGGGAACAACCTCTCTACTATCCTAATAGCGGGTAGGAGTGAATTCCATCTTACACCCTATATCCCTAGCTATCTATTCAGTCTAACCCTTGAAATGGGAGGTTATTGAGTCGGCGCTGTTGAGCCAACCCTCACCTATGAAAATATAAGGATATCCCGAATAAACAGAAGTTCATAGTTAGCTCAAGATTGAGGTCAAGTTACCTAGGCCATTGCTTTGAAATAGTCAGTCTTAAATAGTAAACAGCGTTATAAAGTAAGAGTGACTTATTTCGTGGTCCGATCTTGTACAAAACCCATATGCATAGGACGCCTTCGCTCCTTATATAATAACATGTACGAATTAGGATCACTTTGTTTGTAGCACTTTACAACTCTTTGTAACAACTACAGAGTAGGTCGTATCCAATAATGTTACCAGAATAAGGCACTCAACCTTATCCATATACTAGATCATTTTGACTATTTACTCGAACCTGATCCACTTTTATGTCTCAACATAAAGTTCAAGTACTCATATAATAATCAAGGGACTTTTAGGTTTATTGGATTTCTAATAAGCAATACATATATTCAATAACAACTTATTGAATTTTCAGAATAAGTTTTATTGTTTACAGACCACAAGTTTTAGGACATGAAACCCAATAAATATACCATGATCTTCAAATGGGTTATTGTTGTGAGTTCTTCTCCAAGTTCCCTTCATTCAAGCTTATTTTGAATCCCACAACTCAATCTAGAGCACCAAGAGAATAGAGGGAAGATCTTGAGGTGGACTATAACAAGATTTGGAGAAATTTGAAGCTGAAAATCGAGATTTCAAAAGTTCTACAAAGGTATGACTTAAAACCCACTTGTTTCTGCAAGAGCATGCTTTAGTTTCTGCCAAAATTAATGAAGTAGAGTGCTTATTGATCCTTGTTACTTCTGCTGCTTACTGATACAATCCAACAATTGGTATCAGAGCATCATATAAGCATTCAATTCAGTCTAATTTTGACATGGTGGGTATTTTTCATGAGTTATATAAACTTGGTGCACTGATATAGTTTTCTAAGTTTTGGGATTTAATTTCTCTTTGATTTTTCGATTAAATTTGTAATTGGCTCTTGTTTGATAGCTTGTTTCTGTTCTTAAGAGTTTGTAATTTATTTGGAGTCATTAGAGTTGAAATTAAGATGTAATCGAAGAAACAAGTGAAAAAGGCCGAGTTGTAGATTCCAGTTTTTCAGCCTCTGCTTATATATCGTCGTTGAGGTTTAAATGCTAGACGATCATCTAGCTACGGGTGCTAAACGATGTGAAGAAAAGCTAGAAGATCGTGTAGCTACGAGCACTAGGCGTTGAAGTGTTTTGCTCGACAATCGTGTACCTGCGGGAGCTAAAGGATGTGTAGAGGCACTATGCGATAGCGCTACACGATCGTGTAGCTTTGCGTGGGAGCTAAACGATGCGTTAAAGTGCTATACAATGGCACTACACGATCGTTTAGCTTTGTGTGCCAGCTAAACGATGCGTTGAAGCGTTATGCGCGTGCTAAACGATCATGTAGCTATGCGCGTGCTAAACGATCATCAAGAGGCGCTATACGATGGCGTTAAGCGATCGTGTAGTTTTTTACCAGTGCTAAACGATGGCACTATACGATAGATGGAAGTCACTATACGATCGTGTAGCTTGGTCAGGCGCTATACAATGGCTGTTACATGATCAAGCAGACACTAAACGAACGCACTAGACAATA
This sequence comes from Benincasa hispida, assembly GCF_009727055.1. Lineage (NCBI taxonomy): Eukaryota > Viridiplantae > Streptophyta > Magnoliopsida > Cucurbitales > Cucurbitaceae > Benincasa > Benincasa hispida. Next base: position 32,801,013 of record NC_052354.1, read on the forward strand.
GTCGTCTATGCTACACGATGAGCCTTAGCGAGATTTCAAACATGGAGCGAGAGTAGTTAATTCAACCGGTTCTCTTGAGGTCTAGACCGGTTCAACCTCAAAAGGTTATTGGCTGGTCTGGTTTAGACTTTTCTGGTCCGGTTCAAGCTGTATGGGATTGGTTTGGAGTGGTTCAAGCGGTCCGGAAGCGGTTTTGAAGTTGTTTTGTAATAATTAGGCTTTTGTTTTCTTGTTTATGCCAAAACTAAAACCATATCAGTTTGTGTTTAATTATTTATGGATTTAATGTATGTTATAATTAAATAAATCTTGAATGTGCATACAGTATACCATGTAGATTTAAAATCCACCGTAGGAAGCATGTTACATGCATTGAAAGTATGTTATAAAATGTTATAATATATAGTATGCATGTTAAGGTTTCTTGTATTTAATATAATTGTTATATTAAATATTGAATGCCTTTGATGTATGTTGTGGATGTTTAGCACGTCTAAAATTTTGTAAGCTGTTATAAAATTGGGTTAGACGTTTAAAATCCATAACAAAGAACAGTTGCATGCTCACGTAGGTTAACTACTCGTTTTAATCAGTTAAAATAGGTCGTTAAACTTGTAAAACTCAGGTTACAAACTCAATCGGTATATAATCTTGTCGAAGGCTGGGGGTACTTAAGTTGACGGTTTATGAAACACCTCCTACCTGAGGATTATGGCAGAATTATTGAGTGTTGTTAATCGGTTTTATGAGCATACATGAGCAATGTGAGGTAATAAAACGGTTTATCACCTAGACATCGCAGGTTTAAATCCATTTATAAGTATTATACTTAGATAAACAACTTAAACTTAGGGTTGTTTTTATTAGCCGAAAAAAAACCTAAGTATAAATTTACCCTTTTAATAGAATACTTCAGTGGGAGTTCAATAACTTCTATATGATAAAGTTATACAAAACTTTAGTGGGAGATTAATAATATATATGATACGTTATTTTTAGCTCTCACGTCCCTAGAGTTCACAGTCTAGATTTAAGTCGTACTTCGTGTCAACCTGGGAATGACTTCCATACGGAAAGTATTTTTTAACATAAATCTAGATTTTGGTGAATAAGGGAAAATTGTTCAAACAGAATCAAATATACGATATATAGATTTCAACTGCCATGTCTCCACATAGTTTACACCGTGAGATTCATATGACGCTTCGTGTCACCCTAGGAGTGACCTCCATACGGAAAGTTTTTTGTATGAGTCAATAACAAAGTAAACGGGGGAAGTAATTCATAGTAAATGAGTGAGGGATATGTGTCAACATATCCTACGGTCTCTTCCGTTAGTTTGGACCGTGAGATTTCTATGTTGCGCTTGTTGGTTAGCTTTAAGTGGCCTTTTACTAGTCGTTTAACGTCGACTATCCCCATGGAGGGTTGTAACATAGGATTCGAAACAACTCAACCTCCAAAGATGGATAAGATTTCTTAGGTTCATTCCCAACCTTATCTCTCCACTTTGGTAGGATAGTTGGGGTCGACCTCTAACGTCTAAAAACGGAAGGTTACACTTACAGAATTATTAAGTATTAGTAATTTCTGACCAAAAGCGGTACCTAAATGACTATCGGAATATGAGTTATTCTGGAGATAGTATTTAGTCAAGAATGTCTTGTTGTAGTATCATTGCAAAAATGATCTTGGGTATATTATTACTTTGCTAAAACTTGATTGGATTTAAAAGCAATTCACTTATAGAGTTTGTTTATAATTTCATAATGACAAGTTCGATAATACAATTGTTGGCATTAGATAAACTAATTGGGGATAATTATGTAACCTGGAAATTAAATTTGAATACTATACTTGTGATAGACGATTTATGATTCGTCTTAACAGAGGATTGTCCTCCCGTTCCGAGCTCTAACACAAACAAAACTGTTCGGGTTGCGTATGATAGATGGATCAGGGTGAATGATAAAGCCCGTGCTTATATCCTTGCCAGCATATCAGATGTTTTGGCAAAGAAACATGAGGATATGGATACTGCCAAAGAGATTATGGAATCTCTACGAGGGATGTTCAGGCAACCGTCCTTCACCCTAAGGCATGATGTTATCAAGTACATTTACAACAGTCGCATGAAAGAGGGGACCTTTGTTTGTGAACATGTCCTGGACTTGATGGTCCACTTTAATGTGGCAGAAGTAAACGACGTTGTTCTTGACGAGAGAAGTCAAGTCGATTTTATTCTAGAATCTCTTCTGAAGAGTTTTTGCAGTTCTACACGAATGTACTCGTGAATAAAATTGAATACAGCTTGACTATTCTACTGAATGAGCTACAGGCTTACCATACTATATTGAGAATAAAAGGTCTGGAATCAGAAGTAAACGTTACTACCGCTGAAAAGAGAGAAACGTCCTCCAAGCCTGATGTTGCTTCCTCTTCACAGAGTAAAAGTATTCCTGTTAAAAAGAACAAAGGGAAAGGGAAGAAGAAACCCGCAGGAAAGAAAGGCAAGAAAAATGTTGCAGACAAAGGGAAGTATTTCCACTGCAACGAAGAAGGGCACTGGAAAAGAAACTGCCCTCAATACCTTGCCAAAAAAGATAACAGGTAAACTAGTTCCTGAGGACCGCTTGCTCAGCTTAACCAGTGGGAGAAGTTGCTGCTTGATCATACTCGCTTTTGTTATCTTGTAAAGAACAAAATATATATATTTTTATTGTAAACGAGATGTTCATTTTCGAAAATTATGTTTGTTCTATCTCATAGCAGCTTCTATTAAACAATCAAACTATTAAAAGTCATTTCCAAATATTCAGATATTTAAAAACGGTTAGAAATCGATTAAATCAAAGTATAGAAAGTTTAGAGATTTCTAGATCTGACTGTTAACAAGGGTTGTTAAGACAAGTCAGATGCGTCATACTCAGAGAGTTGAGAATATCTCAATGTAGTGGGAGGAAAGTATGACTTCCTGGTCATTATTGAGAATAAGATGCCTTTTCCATATAGTTTAATACGTCTATTGTACACTAAACATGTTTACACTGATTCTCTCGACTAAAGTTTTTGAGAATCACCTAGTAAGACTAGAAACACCAGGTTAATAACCTAGGATAAATGGGAGAAATATCAGGTATGGGATACAGTATGGTAAACCATGGGTATGAGATACCCTAGTTTATTGTATTTCTCTATAAAACTCAGAAACTCAATCTTACATATTGGATATATAAGTTACCACTGGAGTTTTAGTCCAAGTGGGAGTTTGTTGGGTTTTATGTCCTAAAACTCGTGGTTTGAAAACAATAAAACTTATTCTGAAAATTCAATAAGTTGTTATTAAATATATGTATTGCTTATTAGAAATACAATAAACCTAAAAGTCCCTTGACTATTACATGAGTACTTGAACCTTATGTGGAGACATAAAAGTAGATCAGGTTCGAGAAAATAGTCAAAATGATCTATAGTATACGAATAAAGTTGGGTGCCTTATTCTGGTAACACTATTGGATGCGGCCTACTCTGTAGTTGTTACAAATAGTTGTAAAGTGCTACAAACGAAATGATCCTAATTCGTACATGTTATGACATGAGGAGTGGGGGTGTCCTGTGCAAATGGGTTTTGTACAAGATCGGACCACGAAATAAGTCACTCTTACTTTATAATGTTGTTTACTATTTAAGACTAACTATTTAAAGCGATGACCTAGGTAACCTTACCTCAATCCGGAGATAACTATGAACTCCTGTTTATTCGGGATTACCCTTAGATTTGCATAGGTGGGGGTTAGCTCAACAGCGTCGGCTTAATAACCTCCCATTTCAGGGATAAGACCGGATAGATAGTTGGGGACATAGGGTGTAAGATGAAATTCACTCATACCCGCTGTTAGGGATAATAGAGAGGTTGTTCCCTTAAATGCTGATTTTGGGTCTTGAACAAGGGGCCCCACTTGTTAATTGGCCCGAGGGGACTCAGTTTGTTGATTGGATCACAAATCAATTGTTCATTAGAGGATTAGTGGGACTAAGGAACAAGAGGTATTCTCGGGGGTAAAATGGAGATTTGACCTAGCCGTTATTATGAACAACCTATGAAGGGTTAATTTACTGATCATTGTTATATCGAGTGGACATAATATATCTACAGTGAGGGGAGTTCAACTTTGGGCTTTAGTGAAGTGACCCATTAGTTAACGAATGGGGGTTTTTTGGTGTAATGAGTTTAGCTGATTAATCTCGGATCATTGGAGCCCATTATCTGTAAGTCTGCGAGGTCCCCCGACTAGCTCGTAAATGGATTAGGTTTAGAGTAGTGTGATAAGTTAATTTGAAACATTCAAATTAGAATTAAAGGAATTAGTAATTATAAGAGATATAATTACACGTTTAATTTTAAAAATTAAATGGAATTGGAGAATTAATATTTAAATATGATTTAAATATATGAAGGTGGATTTGTGTAAAACTAATTTAATATTTGATATTAAATTAATTAGAATTATTTAAATTATTTAAATAATTATTTATTAATTAATTTATGAAATTCATTTTGTAAAATTAATAATATTTTCAATTTTAGAAAATAAATTGATTTGGAAATCAATTGAAAAATTGAAAAGATTAACAAAACACAAAAATGGAAATTCGGTTTTTTCCATTATCACCTTCATAGTTGCTCATACAAAACTCATTTCTTTGGCTTCAATAACTCCAAGCATGAGCTGCATCTCATGCAGCCATTTTCTTGGCATGATAATCTGCAATATATTGAGAAGATTGGAGTGAAATTGAGGCATGCAATCGGTAGAATTTTTGCTGAAAAATTCGTGGTGAAGAAGAAGTTCTTCAAGTGGGTTGCTGCTGTGAGTTCTTCTCCAAGTTCCCTTCATTCAAGCTTATTTTGAGTCCCCAACTCAATCTAGAGCACCAAGAGAATAGTGGGAAGATCTTGAGGTGGTCTAAAACAAGATTTGGAGAAATTTGCAGCTAGAAATCGAGATTTCAAGAGTTCTACAAAGGTATGACTTAAAACCTACTTGTTTCTACAAGAGCACGCTTTAGTTTCTACCAAAATTAATGAATTAGAGCGCTTATTGATCCTTGTTACTTTTGTTGCTTACCGATACAATCCAACAACGTAAGCATGTATGTGAGATATACAAGTGGATCATGCCTTAAGTAATAACCTAAATGGTCTGTAATAGATGGATAAATGAGGGATACCTTATCCTAGTGACACTACGGATACGACCCGTTTTGTAGATGTTACAAGTGTTGGAAAGTACTAAAAATTGTCTAATCCTGATCATTTATATGGAGACATATGAGCGGGGCTATCCTATACAAAGCGATTGTATAATTCCGGACCACGAAATGATTAGTCTCTTTATATAACGCCGTTCGTAATTGAGACTTACATTTCACTAGGATGACCAAATGTGACATGACCTTAATCCTGAGTGAGTTGGGAACTTCTGATCATAAGGGCAGTCCTTTGATTTGTATCGGTGAGAGTGGCCAGACTTCCAACTTAACATGCCTACCTTTTTGGGGATTCATCTGATTGAGGAGCTGAGAACTCAGCTACACAAGACAGAATTCACTCCTTCCTCGAAGTAGGGGTAAGTAGATATATTTCTTCCTTAAGAGCTGATTCGGGGTCTTGAATATAGTGCCCACACCCTCTCTTGGGAAGAGAGGACTCAATCATAATAGGACTATGATTTATTGTTCATTAGAGAAATCAGTGGTACTTAAGGAGTTAGATGTAACTACAGGGGCAAAACGGTAAATTGGCTCAGCTATACTTAGGAGCGATTTGTGAAGGGTCATCGCATTGTTGATTGGTTGTATGGACACAGAAATATATCTATAGTGCGAAGAGTGCAACTGTCGATCTTTAGTAGAGTGACCAGCAGTTAATGGATGGCGGATCTCGTGATTGAAGAGTTTAGTTAGTTATTCACGTACCGTTTGAGCTTCAAGCTACAGGTTCATAAGGTCCCCTTGATAGTTTAATGGGTTCAAGTTGAGAATCAGATTTTGGGTTAGTTTGAAGGGTTCAAATTAACAAGAGGAAAATTGGTTATATATGATATAATTAAATTGATTCAATTATATGTGATATAATTGATATGATGTATTTGATGCATTATTAATTAGAGGAATTAATATAAATATGATTTATATTAAATACCATAAAATAGAAAAAGAACTATAGTTTATATGTTTCATGTGATGAAATATTAAAACTATAGGTTATAAATATGATATGATAAGTTGGTTATTGTATGTATTTATAATATATTAATTATGTGATAATTAATTAATCTTTTTCTTTAATAACCGACTTGAGTGGGAGGTTATTAGAAGTTTTATGGTAACTGTGAGATAAAAGAAAAATTGTTTTCCAAGTCGAGAGATTGATTTTCACAAAATAAAAGACTATCGAGTAAAATAGTTTTACTAAACGATAGCATCCCATAGCCTACATGATCAAGTATAGAGTTTACTATACGATAGTTACTCGTTTACTAGTTGCTACACGATCGAGTAGCAAGTCTATACGATAGGCTTCTTCTTTCTACACGATCGAGTATCTAGTCTATACGATAGACTTATTCCATCTCCCACTTACTCGCTCGTCTACCTCTTTTATTCCTCTATCCAAAGTCATACAGAGCCCACAACTCCTGGATTCTCATACCAAGAATACCAAAGATAACTCTTGTTGTGGTGTTCTTGTTCCGTTCGAGGGTCGAGAATCGAGTTGGACTCGATAGTGATCGAGGATTCTTCAGTTCATGTTATTGGTTGTTCTGATCGTTGCGTTCGAGTACTACTTTGGACGTGTTGGAGATTGATCGAGGGATACTTGAAGAACGTGTTCTTCAAAGGTTTGCATACTCTATCCCTTGTTCATTCTTTTAAGAAGCATGCTTGTAATTTACTTATTATGTATAATCTGTTCTTCTAGACTGTGATTGTTTTTGTTCTTTCTCAATAGAGTTTGCAACGATCCGCTTCCGCTCACTGGTTCTCTACTTAGAGTTCCTTCAAAACTATCTTTTTAAACTCATCTAGATTGTCTGATAATGTTTTAGCAGAATCCATCTTAAATGTGAAGAACTTTTCCCTTAAAAACATCTTGTTAGACAGATCCTTAGTTGCATAGAGACCTTCCAGCTTGACCTACATTTTGTAAGTCGTGTCTTGATCAATCATCTGTCTCAAAATGCTATCACTGAGATTAAGAACTAAGGTTCCATTGGCACTAAGTTCTATATCTTCCCTTTCTTGAGCTGTTAACGTAGGTGGCTAAGTCGATAGGTCTAAAAGGGCTTTATAGGCTTTCTACTGTCCAAGAATAACCTTGATTTTGGCATTCTACAGACCTAAATCACCCTTTCCATCAAACTTTTCTATCTCAAATCTAGCAACAACCATCACTGACCTGGAAAGAATGTCGAGAACGATTTTCTTGAGTATCTTGATTCCTTAAGAATGCTGATCTTGATGATCTTCAAATGCTCTGATACCAGTTTTGTTGGGTTATACTGTCTTGTGTAGGCCTAATTAATCAAGATCAATCCTGAGTTGGTGAAGAAATGGCTGAGGAAAGCTCTGTTTCTTCGGGTAAAGCTCTCTCTATTTTTCACTCTTATTCGATAAGCACTATTAATTCCTCGATGGGAGGAGCCAAAAATATTGGAAGAAGAGAGAATTTGAGTGAGTTGGTAAAACATACTAGCTCAACACCACCAACATTAAAGTTGGTGGACCAAACAATGAATTCAACATAAGTTGAGTTGAGTTGGTATAATATACCAACTCATTGTTTAGTCCACCAATTTTAAATATTGATGGAGTTGAGTTGGTATATTTTACCAACTCACCCCAACTTACCACAACTTTCCCTTCTTCTAATGTTTTCAATGGCTCCACCCATCAACCATTTTCAACGACTATCGCCGTTACACTTTGAAAATCAACTCCCGGCTCTGACAACCGCCTCTGATGACAACTCCGACGACCAATTTCTGGCTCCAAAAACCACCTCCGATGACAACTCCTACGACCAACTCCGACGACCAATTTTGGGCTCTACAACCACCTTCGACAACAAACTCCAATGACCAACTCCAAAAATCACCTTCATAGGCCCCGACAAACCACCTTCAGCTATAAACTCCAACGAAAATCACCTTCAATGACCACCTTCAAGCAAGCAACTTGACGACCAACTCCCAGCTTTGACAACCACTTCCAATGACAAAACTCTGGCAACCAATTCCAATACCACATTTATGCAACCGACTTCGAGCTCCAACAACCACCTTTGACTACAAACTCCAGCAAAAATAATCTTCGATGATCAATTTCGACGACCACCTTCATGTGACCAACTCTGACAACCAACTTCGGGTTCTGAAAACCACTCAAACGACAACCTCTGGCTATGAACTCCAATACCATCTTCATGTGACCAACTTCAGGCTCTGACAACCATCTCCAACTACAAACTCCAGCAAAAATCATCTTTGATAATCAACTTTGACTTTCTACTATTATAAAATCGATGACTATTAGATTAAGATGTAGGATTATTGATTATATGAATAATAGTATTTTGTCTACAATAAGTGCAACAAATTTGTAAAGTATAGCTTTATTTAATTGAATTCAGATATCAAACAAGTGTCAATAATATTTGGAAAAGTATGTATGTAGTTGAATATTATATAACACATCAATAATATATATATATATATATAATGGAGATTTTTTTTTGGAACATTTTATGACAAGAAATAGTGAAAATTTGAGATTTGTAATGAAAAGATGATAAAATTCATGGAGAAAATTAGGAATAAGAAGTTTTGATTTCTCTGTGGTTTTCCATTTTATTTACTATATTTCTGTGGATTAATTGTTATTCATTACTCAAAAGGGGAAAAAAAGAAAAAAATGAAGAAAAACTTTAAAAATTAAAAGAACAAAAATTGAATCCATATTTTATTCAACATAAAGATAGATATAGTTATTGAATAAAAAAAGTAAAACAAAAATAGTCATCATAAAAGTAGATTATTTATAGTTAAAAAAACTGTAATAGATACTCCAGATATATGAATTCAGCTTTGCACCCCAAACACAAACATATGAATTCAAATCAAATAACTCTATACCCCAAATATAAACATATAAACTCCATAGATATATGAACTTCATAGACATATAAACTCCCCAGATATATGAACTTCATAGACATATAAACTCTAGACATCATATCTCAACTCAGCACCTTAAACAGTTCCTTAAAGTGTTACAATCTCCCCAACTTAAGAATTTTCATTCTTTAGAGTTTAGTTACTCACAAGGACAATCACATTATACTTAAGATAATCGTATATAACATGTCAATCATATACAATAGAAATAAGTATATTATATATATATATATATAGGCGGCATGGACATTCTAGACTTATAATGTAAGCTATTCCATAGAACTTATAACCTTGGACTCTAATACCAACGGTAACATTCTGACTTTCTGAGATCTCAAATTGATCTCTTTACAACATGCATGCAATTTTCGAAATCAAACTAGTTGATCAATTTGACATGAAATAATTTCTACTAAATAAATCAAACACTAATCGCTTAAAGTCTCTACACGATCGCTGAGTAACACTAGACGATCGCCCACAAACACCCCACAATCGCTTACCCAGAACTACACGATTGTTTACAAAACATTACGCGATCTCTTACTAGTGTCTATACGATCGCCTACTAAATGCTATATGATCGCTTACCAAATGCTACACGATCGCTGAGTAACACTAGACGATCGCCCACAAACACTCCGCGATTCCTTACTCATAACTATACGATTGCTTACCAGTTTTTATATGATCGCTTACCAAATGCTATACGATCGCCTACCAAAAGCTACACGATCGCTAAGTAAAACTAGACGATCGTCCACAAACACTCCGTGGTCGCTTACCCGGAACTACACGATCGCTTACAAAACATTACACAATCACTTACCAGTTTCTATGTGATCACCTACCAAATGCTACGCGATCGCCTACTAAAAGCTACACGATCACTGAGTAACACTAAATGATCGTCCACAAACACCCCGTGATCGCTTACCCGGAACTACATGATCGCTTACAAAACATTACATGATCACTTACCAGTTTCTATACGATCGCCTACAAATACTATACGATCACCTACCAAATGTTACACGATCGCTGAGCTCTACTACACGATCGCTTAGCAGAAGTAGACGATGAGCGGCACACTGTGATGACTTCTCCACGACAGAAACTTCTAAACTCCCACTCTCGAGAGCTCCCTTTCCTCACTCTTGATATTCAAATTTCACTACCCTCTCTTTTCATTTCCTTCTTCTTTTAAACCTCCACTTCTCCGAACGGAATTGGACGTCCTCCTTAACCGATTCAACTGCCTCTCCTTTATTCTTTCTTTCTTGATATTGCCACATAATTGGAAGCCTATCAAACATTCGAAATATTCCGTCAATCTCCGTTTTTTAACCCTTTTACTTGACATGAAAAAAATGTCAAGTAAGAGCTTCTTATACTTGACACGTGAAACGTGTCAAGTAAGACCTTATATTACTTGACACGAAAATCGTGTCAAGTAAAGGTTCGCGTGAAAATATCCGAAATATTCCGTCAATCTCCATTTTTTTAACCCTTTTACTTGACATTTTTTTGTCCAAAATCATATTACTTGACGTTTTTCCCACAGAAACATCAAGTAATTAAAAACTACAAGTGTCAAGTAATGTAGATTTTGTAGTAGTGATTGTTAAGGCAATTTAATTAAAAAGTCAAAACAAGTTTTTAGTTTGAGATTCCTAAAATTTTAATAAAAAAAATATTTAAATTTAAAACTACTAAACTCAATAGTTCTCTCTTAAGCATTCAAAACATCTTGAAAACAGTATCCTAAGCGGAAGCATTGTCACTTGTCTCATAACATCGTCCATGAACTAAATTATTACCAACTAAAGTCTAATGACTAAATTATTACTTTATGGAAATTTAGAGACCAAAATAGTCACTTACATTAGTTCTTGACTTGTTACAAATTTGAAAGTCAATGGACTAAATCATAAATCATTACCAACTTAATTGCACAGATTAAATTATTCCTTATACTAAAGTTTAGGGACCAAAAGTGTTTCTTTAAATCTTATTCACATTAATGAGTAGTGATTTGTGACATTTCGTTGCTCTCTTTCTATGTTTTCTCAACTTTTTTAAGATATAAATATTGATTCATTTCTTAGGTCAATATCGAACTTAGGAACATATAAAAATATAATGGAATATGTTTGATTGCTACAAACCCTCTACTTCCCAAGCCGCATCCGCATAGTAAGTCTTGTACCAAGTTTTAAATAAGCAGTATCTTTGTCGAAAAGTTTGTTAACAAGAATTGATGACACTACAACAGTTTGCTTGTGTAAATTTGAGGGATAAAACCAAATATTTATAAGTGTTAAGTTACAAATTTAATTTCTTACTTAGATATCACGTATTCTTAGTCTTTTAGATATCACGTATTCTTAGTCTTTAATATTTAAATAATTTTTAAGAGTAATTATAATGGATAGCACCTATAGGAATAATAATTAAGTGTATAGTAATATTTTCAAAGAATTACAAATACTGCAAAATCTATCAGTAATAGACTCTATCGTTGATAATCGCTGATAGAAACCCTACTAGTGATATGATCTATCATTGATAGACTCTAAGATTGGAACTAGAGTTTGCTATATCTACAAATTCTTCTGTATTCTAATATATCTGCTAATATTTTTTAATCTGATTGTTATATTTGGAACTGTCCCAAATTTAATTACCTTCTTTTTTTAAGATAATAATAGTGGGAGATTCGAACTATAGACCTCTCGATCATTAAAACATATTTCACGCATTTTAATTACCTTCGAGAACTTCAAACTATACTTTTATTTAGTTCTATTTTGTTAACCTCATTAATAAAATTTTGACGCAAGATGTACCCATTAAATAAATTTAAACCTATAATACAACATAAATCATGATAATTTCATTACTCTTCTCTTTTCTTATAATTGGATAACTAACACGTGAAAATTAACCCTATAAATAAGGGTTTGATAACTATTTAATTTTTAATTTTTGAAAATTAAACCTATAAATACTCATTCTACCCCCAATCTTTTGTTTTGTTATTCATATTTTATCAAGTTTTTAAAAGCCAAATCAATTTTTGAAAATTAAAAAAATATTTTTTAAAAATTTGCTTCTTTTTTAATTTAGTTAATAATTCAACTTTATTATTTAAAAAAGATGCATTATAAAAAAAAATTGAGAAGAAATAATAGACTTAATATTAAAAATCAAATTGTTATCAAAGAGAGTCTTAGTTCAAACAAGATATACATCAAGTATTCAAATATAATGTATAAATATAGTAGTTCATATTACAAGAAGTTTTGAACTTGTTTATAGGTGTGTTTGGAATATCTTTTCAAATGTTTAATTTAAAAAAAAAAAATTATTTTGGAAGATATTGGAGTGTTTGACAACCATTCAAAATAGTCTTTCAAGTATATTTTAATCAATTCTTATCAAAACTGTGTAAATAAAAATGATTTTTTAAAAATATTTTTTTTCTCAAGTCAATCCAAAAAAATTTTATGTAGAAAGATTTTCAATTTTGTATCTAGCTATTTTTTACTTTAATAAAATCTCAAATAAGATCCTATTTTTTTTTTATTTTTGTGTCCATTAAGTCTTTCCGTCTTTGAACTTTCTTACAAATCTCTCACACTTTGCATTTTTCGAAGTTTAGCGTTGAACTAAATCACAATATCATAAGCTTAGATAATTACGGGACACTTTTTCAAGTTGGAATCTCCGCTATAATTTATGTTAAATTATAAATTTAATCATTATACTTAATTTACGAGCTTTTTTCTCATAGATAGAAAACTTTCGATTCCATGTCTAATAAATTTAGGACATATTCAAAGTTTTTAAAAACTAACATCTCTATTACACATCACAAAAATGAGACACTGATATTACCAGTGATTTCAACTTTATGCAGAGAATTGCAACTTACAATTCCTTTATTTAATCAATTGTAGCACGTGTGTGGCCCGGAAAAATGGAAAAAAAAAATAGTTTTAATTTTAGTTGAGTTTGGTTCTATATTATTTATTTATTCATTTTTATTTAGAAATAAAAATGAAAAAATGATAAAAATAATAAAAATAAAAGAGGCGGCAGAAAGTGGATACATTGTGGCGTGGGCTTATTTCTTTATTTACATTAATTATCTATTCACTCTCTACTTTTTTAACACATTAATTCCTTTCCCTTTTCTCCCAAGTAAGTTTCATGTGCATTGGATTCCACCATTTAAAATATACCTTTTTCTTTTTTTTCTTTATGAGGTAAAATCGATCGATCCTCCGACCTCTAAATATTTGGACCAACAATCAAGAAAGAAATTTAAAAGTAGGGAATTGTGAATTTATGTGTTCCATTACTAAAAAAAAAATCTATTTTATACCTTATTAACTTTTTACACTATAGGCTTAAGAAATTCACAATTTCATCCTTTGCTCGAAAAATTTTCTAGTACTATGATAGCATAGAAAACTTTTCATACTACTTTCATTCGTTGCTTGCCATAAAAGTTGCATTGAAGAATTATGTGGGATCAATTAAATAAATAAATAAATAAGTCATGCAAATTATCGTTGAGATAAACTCGCTTTAACAATTTACATCTCTTTGTTAAACATTATTCCTATCATTGTGATAATTGGAAGTATTTATGGAAAAAAAAAGGTGAATCTACATTAAATTTGACCATAAATTTAAAATATCTCTCTATTCATTTTTTATTAATTCACTCACTAACGTCAGTAGAAAATTATGTAAAAGTCTTTATAAATTCATTAATTTAAATACAAAAAAAAATTGCAAAAAAAAAAAGTTTAATTTATTTATTATTTTCACAAATTAATTATTTGAATAGCTATGTCAAAATTGATAAATTTTAACAACAAAAACAAAATAGCTCTAATGTTATTTCTTTCTAAAATGTTATCAATGTCTATCATACATTTTTTTATAATTCATTGTAATGCATAAGAGATAAGAACTTACTAAAGTGTTAAAATTAAAATGATAACATTTGTCTAAGTTTGAATTGTAATTTAATGAAATTGTAAGTTTCGTATTAAATTTGATATAACTTGATATGTTTAGGATTAAATTTGATTAAATTTTATTCTCCTCTCATGTCTGCCTGTTTTGTTGAATCAATTTTATGCTTATGATTTTTGTTTATGTTAAAATACTCTTTGGTCTCTATATTTTAAGTTTTCGTTCACTGTTTATACTTTTAAATCTCTAAATTTAGTCCATATAACTAAATTTCAAATTTGGTTCTCATAAGTTAACTATTATAAAAATAGTTAAATAGTAATTATTGTTACATGCAAGAAATATTCTATGTAAACTAAATATGTTTCCAAAATTTACGGTGGAAAGATTAACGTTTATTTTTAGAATGATTTGTATTTCTTAAGTACAATGGTTGAATTCTTAACTAAATTCCAAAAATAAAAACAACTTTTTAAAAGCTACATTTTTTAGTTCTCAAAATTTGGCTTGGTAATTTAAAAAATTGGAGAAAAATAGATAACAACGGAAGAAATTTAGAAGTGGAAATATTATTCATATACTTAATTTTCAAAAACAACAACTAAAAACAAAATGATCAGCAAATAAGGTCTTAAAAATTACATTATTATCTATGTAGAGGATAGAATTGTTTTCCTAACTCCACCTTTATTTCTAATGTGGCTGAAGTTTGAAAAGTTTTACTTTAAGATTTCTAAAATTTGATAGGTTTAAAATTTTTACCATGATCATTAAGGCCCATTCAAAAGATGAAAAACATAACGATGTAGTTGAAATTCAAATTTAAAAGAGCTAGCAAATTTACATTAATGTTAATATTATGCTAAATAAAATAAACAAAAATTCTACAGTTCTTGGCCCCAAAAATAACAAATATATTTAATGCTTGGACTGTTTTAGCAAAATATTTTGTTTAATATACCAAAGATTCCTCATGGTATTCTTTTCTTTTTTTTTTTTTAATCTAACTATTACATTAAATTAGCTTGTGATCATAACATATCTTTTCTTAAATTATGGAGAAATAATTATAGAATCTACATGTCGATGTTGTCATCATATATTTCATGAATTATTATTGCATGTGAAATTATAATTATTGGTACTTTAAAAAAAAGGGATCAACAAGAACTTTGTAGAATAGAGAATTTGAACTTGACGAACTGATTTATAACACACATAATATATTATTTTTAGGACTTAGATTTTGTTTGATTTTATAGTTGAATTAATGTTTTTTACTAGAATACTTATAAGGAAAATTATTTCAAATGATAAAATTGTTGAAAATATTTACAAGATATAGCAAAATTTTAGAACTATTAATGATAGACGCTGATAGACACTTAAACTTCTATCAGTGTCTATCTATGTCAATGAATCTATCAGCATCTATCATTGATAGTTCTAAAATTTTGTTAAATTTTATAAATATTTTAGTTTATTTTTCTATATTTGAAAACAACCCTACTTATAAATGGATGTAGTAATAATAATAATAATAATAATAATAATAATAATAATAACATAATAATAATAATAATAATAAAAGTGCCTACAAATTTTTCAAGTTAAATCAACAAAAATATATGTGAGATGGAGGATCGAATTTTAAGCCTTGTGATTGTTTAAAAAATAAACCTTATTTTTCAAAAATGTATTCTTGTTAAAATATTTTTTTATAAAAATCGTTTAAAATTAAAATACTCCAATGTTTGGGTACATTTACTCGAAAGTTCTTTTATACACAACCACTATTAATAAATATGAACTAATAAGTTGAAATTTGTATTTAAATTAAAGACTAAATTATACAAAATATCTATAAATCATGTACTTCGCGTCACATTGAACTTTCAAAAGTTTTAAAAATACGCTTAAATTCCAAAAAAAAAAAATTAAAAGATATTCTTGCCATTAATTTTGAATAAAAACTCTTAGTGTTTTGTGTCAAAAATATTCCTAAACTTTCAAAAGTTTAAAAAACGACCTTAAATTTTAAAGTAATTTTTTTAAAATAATCTTATTATTAGTATATGAACAAAAACCATAAATACCCTCTTACTTCTCTATTTCTTTCTCTTTTTTCTCCCCACTCTTCTTCAATACCCTTATACTCTCTAATTTTTTTTTAACGATTTCCTCGCTTCAATTAAGGTATATGGACTATAACAAGTAGAAAAAAATAATGGAAGTACCAAAAGATCTTAGAACTTAAATGTTTTAACAAGGTCGTACATTGGTAGTTGAGTGTATTAATAGCTAAATATATTTTTTTTGTACTTGGTTGTTTATCGTATTGGTATATTTTAATGAGAGATTTTGAATTTGAATTTTTGTGAGGTTTTATGTTTTAACTTAAAATTTTTATTTTTATTTTGGTGGCTGAGAAAATTGTATAAGAATTGGATAAATAGGAGAAAAATAAGAGTATCTAAATAAAAAAAATTGAGAATATCTATATATTATGTTTTAAAATTGTTTATTTTTTAAACCAAAAAAATTTCAAACAAATTGACGATTATACTAATCGTATGAGCATTTTTTAAAAAAAAAATAAAAATAAAGTTATTTTTGTAACAAGGTATTAGCCGTTTATGTTCATATATTAACAGTAAGGATATTTTCGAATTTTTTTAAGTTTAAGGGTATTTTTAATATTTTTGAAAGTTCAGTTATATCTTTGAAACAAAATACTAATAGTTTCTATCTAAAACTAACCATAATGATATTTTTTTTAACTCTTATTGAAATTGTAAAAATATTTTTAAAAATTTTGAAAGTTCAAGTGTATTTTTGATACAAAGTGCAAAGTTCAAGCCCATATTTTTTTTATATATAATTTAGCCTAAATTAAAATACTATGATTGACCATTGACTACAATCGATGGTCAAAGATGAGGTGAGCTTCATTGCAGGTGTCAGTGGCTGCCAATTTTGCTGTAATGATTTTTTAAAAAATAAACACCTCTTCAAAAGGATGTTGAAAACTGACCACTTAATTATATCACAAATTCAACTGAGGAAGTTAGAAACCCAGCTTCACGCTAAATATTTTGAATTGGAAGAATCAAAATGACCAAGAAAATTTGAAAAATCAGCAACATAACGAAAACACAATAAACGGACGAATTTCTAACATAAAGATAAAAAAAGAAAGAGACGAAATTCAAATGCCTCATTAAACTACGAATCTTATCCACAAATGGAACACAACAATTGTTATTGTTTTTCAAAATTGAATATTTGAGTCAATCTAAAGGAAAACACACCTTTAACCTTATTTTGGATAAGTTGATTAAAATTTACCCAATATTCCTACCATGGCAAAAGTAATAGAATTTAAACAAGGCAAGTTACTTTGACTGTTTTGCCTTAAAAGAAGTCATAGAAATTGAATGGGTATAAAATTGGATCCCTAAAATAGAAGTTAAATCTTTCTACATTTCAAGTCAAAATAATACTTTAAAATGCAATTCAAAAGTAATGTTTTTAGAGTAATACTTGGTGCATCTGAGATGCATAGATCTTATTCTCGTCACATACATAAAAAAAATATTTTAAAAATAAGTAAAAAAAATTTATCACATGACAAATTATGATCGAACAATTTGGTGCATGCATAAAGATAGATGGTGCCCAACATGCACCTAAATATTTCTCATGTTTTTAAACCGAAACATCCCATACCTTTTAACTTGTCTATTCTTTTAATGTCATTTTTCTCAATCTGTTGCTAACTTGTAAACTTTCATTATGAGTTAGAAAATAAGTTTCAAATAAATCAAAGTCAATTCTAGTACTCAATTAGTTAAGACATATTTTCTTAACTAATCGATCGGTTCAAATCTTCATTTATATTTCTATATGTTTTCAAAATTAAAGAAACATATAATTAAAGAAAAATATAATTATTTTATCTTTGACGTAATTACAATTTTAGTCCATAAACTTTGAGATTTGTATCTATTCGGTCTCTAAACATTAAAAAATGTCTAAGAGGTTATTGAAGTTTTAATTCTATATTCAATATATCCTTAAACTTTATTACATGTCTAGTAGACTCTTAAACTTTCATTTTTACGTCCAATCGATCTTTGAATTTTGAATTTTATGTGTATTAGGTGTTTGACCTATTTGATATTTTTTTAGAATTTATTTATCAATAATAATAATAATAATATATGTGGAGGTTAAATCAACAAAAACACATGTGAGATAGAGGATCGAATCTTAAACCTTGAGATTATTTAAAAAAATAAACCTTATTGTTAAAATATTTTTTATAAAAATGGTTTAAAATTAAAATACAATGTTTGGGTACATTTACTTGAAAGTTCTTTTATACACCATTTTATAAAGAACCACTATTAATAAATATGAACTAATAAGTTTAAATTTGTATTTAAATTAAATGGTAAATTATACAAAATATCTATAAACCATGTACGTCATGTCATATTGAACTTTTAAAAGTTTCAAAAATATCCTTAAATTTTCAAAAGAAGTTTAAAAAATATCTTTACCGTTAACTTTGGATGGAAACTCTTAGTGTTTTATGTCAAAAATATCCCTAAACTTTCAAAAGTTTATAAAATGACCTTAAACTTTAAAGTAATTTTTTTTTTTAAAATACTCTTATTGTTATTATATGAACAAAAACCATAAATATCCTCTTACTTCACTATTTCTTTCTCTTTTTTCTCCCCACTCTTCTTCAATACCCAACTCTCTAATTTTTTTGTTAACTGTTTCCTCACTTCAATTAAGGTACACAGACTATAAAAAGAAGAAAAAAAAATAATGAAAATACCAAAAAATCTTAGAACTTAAATGTTTTAACGAGATCGTACATCAATAGTTGAGTGTATTAATAGCTAAATACTTTTTTTTTATACTTGGTTATATATCGTGTTGGTATATTTTAAGGAGAGATTTTGAATTTGAATTTTTGTGAGATTTTATGTTTTAACTTAAAGTGTTAATTTTTATTTTAGTGGCTGAGAAAATTGTATAAGAATTGAATAAATAGGAAAAAAAAAAAAGAGTATCTAAATTTAAAAAATGAGAATATTTATATATTTTGTTCTAAAATTGGTTATTTTTTAAACCCAAAAAAATTCAAAAAATTTGATGATTATACTAATCGTAGGAGCATTTTTTTAAAAAAATAAAATTATTTTTGTAACAAGGTATTAGCCATTTATGTTCATATATTAACAATAAGAGTATTTTTGAATTTTTTAAAGTTGAAGGGTATTGTTAATACTTTTGAAAGTTCAGTTATATTTTAAACAAAATACTAATAGTTTCCATCCAAAACTAACAATAAGGATATTAACTCTTATTGAAATTGTAAAGATATTTTTAAAATTTTTTAAAATTCAAGTATATTTTTGACACAAAGTGCAAAGTTGAAGCCCAATTTATTTTATATATAATTTAGCCTAAATTAAAATACTATGATTGTCTATTGACTACTATCGATGGTCGAAGATGAGGTGAATTTCATTGTGGGTGTCAGTGGCCGCCAATTTTTCTATAATGATTTTTTAAAAAATAAAAAATAAACACCCCTTCAAAAGGACATTAGAACTCACCACTTAATTATATCAGAAATCCAACTGAAGAAATTAGAAACCCAACTTCTTGCTAAATCTTTTGAATTGGAAGAATCAAAATGACCAAGAAAATCTAAAAAATCAGTAACATAACGAAAACACAATAAGCATATTTATTTCTAACATGAAGGCAAAAAGAGAGAGAGATAAAATTCAAACCCCTTATTAAAGTACGAATCTTATCCATACATGCAACACAACAATTGTTATTATTTTTCAAAATTGAATATTTGAGTCAATCTAAAGGAAAACACACCTTTAACCTTATTTTGGATAAGTTGATTAAAAGTTACCCAATATTCCTACCATGGCAAAAGTAAGAAAATTCAAACAAGGAAAGTTACTTTTACTGTTTTGCCTATAAAAGAAGTCATAGAAATTTAATGAGTATAAAATTAGATCCCTAAAATAGAAGTTAAATCTTTCTACATTTTATGTCAAAATAATACTTTAAAATACAATTCAAAAGTCATGTTTTTAGAGTAATATTTGGTGCATCTGAGATGCACCTATACTTATAGATCTTATTCTCATTACATATATAGAAAAATAATTAAAATATTTCAAAAAAGAAGTAAGAAGAATTTGTCACATAACAAATTATGATTGAATAATTTGGTGCATGCATAAAGATAGATTATGCATAGCATGACGTGAATATTTTTCATGTTTTTAAACCAACGTAACATCCAATACCTTTTAACTTGTCTATTGTCTATTCTTTTAATGTCATTTTTTTCAATTTGTTGCTAACTTGTAAGCTTTCATTATGGATTAGAAAATAATTTTCAAATAAATCAAAGTCAACTCTAATACTCAACTAATTAAGACATATTTTTTTAACATATCGATCATTTTGAATCTTCATCTATATATTTTCGAAACTAAAGAAAAATATAATTATTTTATCTTCAACATAATTACTATTTTAGTCCATAAACTTTGAGATTTGTATCTATTCGGTCTCTAAACATTAAAAAATGTCTAATAGGTTATTGAAATTTTAATTCTATATTCAATATATCCTTAAACTTTATTACATGTCTAGTAGACTCTTAAACTTTCATTTTTACGTTCAATCGATCTTTGGATTTTATATTTTATGTGTATTAGGTGTTTGACCTATTCGATATTTTTTTAGAATTTATATATCTGCTAGACACATAAAATTGAAAGTATATATGTTAGAACAGATGCCGTGAAGAGTTGTTGCACCATGAAAGTACTATTGTCCTAAAAGCAATTACAACGCGACTTTGGTGCTAATCACTATGTCGTTGCTCCCTAAGGTTAACACAGCCTCCAAATTCAGGCATGCACTCGCCGGAAAATGGACTAGAATCAAAGAAAAGTTTGTTCAGAACTGAATAGGAATGGGAAAACGGTATGAAGTACAGATTGAAGGAACCCGATTAAAGGTCCTTGAGTGGAAGCGGATCGTCCTAATTTTCAAAATTTACAGAATAAAAAAAATTTATAGAAGAAGAACAAAAAATATACATTCATAACAAAATTTACAACATGCTCAATAACGAACTACTGAAAAATAAATGGGTTTTAGAACCCTTACCTTTGAAGACTAATCTTCACTATGAAAAACCCTCAATCTCCAATTGGGCACCACCATAAAAGAAATCATTGTATTCTCTGGATGAGAATGTAGGAGGAGTATGTGCTCTAGCTATTTTAGAAGAGGGAATTGAGAGAGATCAAAGAAGATGATCAAGCGAAGGGAAAGCTACCGGAGAATGAGGGGGAAAAAAAAAAAAAAACTCTTCTGTAAGTTTTCCTTTAGGAAGAAAGGAATGAATCACCCAGTTAGCCACTTCTGCACGATGAGGAGAGAAAAAAGGAGAGGGAGTTATAACTCATTCCCTAAATTTTTTTTAAAATATTTTTAATAAAAACTTTAATATATATATATAAATATATATAATATATTAAACTATATGTTATATCAAATATAACATATAACCTATAGTTTAATGTTGTATCCAATACAGTATAACCTATAGTTTAATTCTCTCAACAATGATATTTAATATAAATTTCATTTATATCAAATTTAATTATATAATCCAATTCACATCATTAATATTTGATCATGTTCAAATATTTTATATCTCTCAAATAAACTTTACATTATAATGTATCAAATACATTATAGTAATTATATCATATATAATTAGATTAAATTAATTATATCACATATAATTAATTCTCTCAATTAATTTGAACAATTCAAATTTATTCAAAAATTGATTCTCATTAATTCTCGTTAAGCTACAGAGGATACCTCATGGACCTATAGCTTGAAACTTCAACGGTACGTGAATAATTAATTAAACTTCTTTAATTATGCTCCAACGGTACGTGAATAATTTAATTAAAGGAGTTTAATTAATTATTCATCATTCGTTAATTGTCGGACACTCTACTAAAGACCGATAGTTGCACTCTTCATACTACAGATATATTTCTATGTCCATTGGATATAACCAATCAACAGTACGATGACTTTTCACAAATTACTCGTAATTACAGCTTGGCCAAAATTACCATTTTGCCTCTATAGTTACATTTAACTCCTTAAGTACTACTGATCCCTCTAATGAACAATAAATCATAGTCAAACTATGACCAAATCCCTCTCGAGCCAGGAAAGGGTGTGGCGCCACTTTGTTCAAACCCCAGAATCAGCCCTTAAGGGAGTAATTTATCTACTTACCCCAACGTTGGGGAAGGAGTGAATTACTTCTTGTGTAGTTGTGTTCCCATCCCCTCAATCAGATAAATCCCCAAAATGGTAGACTTATTGAGTCGGCGATCTTACAACTCTCACCCATACAAATCAAATTACCGTCTTTATAGGCAGGAGTTCACAACTCACTTAGGATTCTAGTCATATTACCTATGGTCATTTTGGTGAAATGTAAGTCTCTATTATGAACAACGTTATATAATGAGACTAAACATGTCGTAGTCCAATCATATATAAACTTCTTTTTATAGAATATCCTCGCTCACATATCTCCACGTGAATGATCAAGATCAAATAATTTGTAACACTTTACAACAATTATAATATCTACAAAGTGGGTCATACTCGTAGTGTCACCAGGATAAGGTATCCACCAGGATAAGGTATCCACTCTTATCCATCTACTACAAACCATTTAGGTTATCACTTAAATATGATCCACCCGTATATTTCTACATACATGTTTAAGCTACAAGATAACATTGGATGTTAGTTTATTGGTTTGTGATTAATGCAACTAAAATTGAAATAAAACATCATATATTTTTATTAAATAAATAATATGTTTTTATACTACAAATACAAACTATAAGACCCTACGAGATTTAGGGCACAATCCCGAACAATGATTTATGTCTATCCCAAATCTGATGAACCGGTTAAGAAGAAGAAGAATGAAAACGGAACGACTAGGGTGTGGAGAAGTGAAAACGTTCACAAACATGAACTGGCAAAAATAATAAAACGTTTATAAACGGGTAAAATATTGAAATGTTTAACTTTTTAATAAATTGGGTTAAAAAATTAAATTGATAAGTAATAAAAATTTAGTTCTTTTCATGATGCGGTTACTCGAACCCACCCACCCATCTATCCAACCGAACAGACGACGACAGAGGCACACACATGTAATGAAAGGGTTTTACTTTCACCACCAACACACTTTGGACTCAAATCTAGCATGTCTTGGTATTTATTTCCTTTAGGTATTGCTAAATTTTCCAATATGGGACAAAACTCTCCCATTCCCTCAACTTGTGCTATGGACCTAAGCTCAAAAGTCATTTCCAACAATCCCCCACAAATGACTGTTACAGAAAAATTAACAAGTAAAACAAAAAAAAAAAAAAATTGAAGAAACTGTTCTAAGAAAATAAAGGAGATAAGACACAAAAATTAACATCCAATGGTTTGAATTGATGTATAGTGAAGCAGAGCAACAACCTTGTTAGAGAAAGTGAGTTACCTTGTGAATTTGCAATAACATTAGTTGAGATCCCCACAATACGTTTTACTCCTAGTCCTTTTTTCATCTACGATATAGAGTGTGCTTATTCTAACCATGCACATAAACCTTGGGTCACCGTAAAGCTCTAGAAAAAGACCTTTAAACTCTTTCATAGAAAGCGGTCACACCTTTACTATCACGTCAAATGCTTCATCAAGTTTGTTAGAAATAAACCACTCATAACCGAGCTATGAAGACTTCATTAACTAGTCCGTGTCAGGACCATCTTCATTAAATCTATCAAAGATTAACTACTCAAATACTGAGCTATAAAGATTTTATCATTATCCATCAAGTTCATATCAAGACCACCTAAAGAAATGGCTATGAATCGTTAAAAGGTTTTAGTATTATCTATCAAGTCCATCCTAAGACCACCCTTATAACGGGCTAGGGATCATCAAGTCTATCACAACAGACCATCTAGACAAAGGGCTATGAACCAATAGTTTATCGCAATAGACCACCTAGACAAAAGACTATGGATCACTATAAGGGTTAAGCTCCATATTCACTAAGGATTCTAAAATTAATTTCCTTTATTAGGCCTTTAGTCAAAGGATCAACCAAATTCTTCTCAGACCTCACATATTCGAAGGAAATAACTTTTCCCTTTAATAATTGTTTCACAGCTCCATGTCGAAGACGTATATGTCTTCTTTTGCCATTATATATACTATTTTTGGCAATACCTCTGGCAACCTATGAATCACAATGTACATAGACTATAACTGATCTTCTAAGCCATTTAGCTTCTTGTCCTCCTACTTCTAAAGCAATAAATTTAGATTCCATGTTGGATCTAGCTATGCAAGTATATTTGAAAGACTTCCACGATATTGCTCCACCTTCGAGTAAAAATGCATATCTATTAGTAGAACTGACCTCGTCATTATCAGCTACCCAGTTTGCATCACAATAACCTTCTAATACAACAGGAAATTTATTGAAATAAAAATTGTAGTCTATTGTGCCCTTAAGATATCTCAACAAACGACGAAGAGCACCCCAATGATCTTTATTAGGATTATGTGTATATCTACTCAATCTACTCACAACATATGCAATATTAGGTCTAGTATAGTTCATTAGAAATATAACAGTGCCTATGATCTTTGCATATTCAGACTGAGATACACTATCTCTTTTATTTTTCTTAAGATGTTAGCTTCATGAGGAGTTCTTGCAGGAGGATCATCAAAACGGTCAAATCTCTTTAGTAATTTTTCAATGTAGTGTGATTGACACAGAGAAAATCTACTTTCAGTTTTTACTTGTTGTAACACCAAGTATTACGTCTGCTTCCCCTAAATCTTTCATTTCAAAATGCGATGATAATAACAACTTGGCATTACTTATTTTCTCTATGTTTGTTCCAAAGATGAACATATCATCAACATACAAACATATAATCACACACTCAGCTCCAAACAACTTTGAATAAACATACGTATCAAAGGAGTTTACCTAACCCATTGTTTATGAAAGTATCATTGCGTTTTTCATACTATTATTTGGGAGCTTTCTTAAGACCAAGGAGATTTTTTAAGTTTACATACTTTATTTTCTTGACTGACAACTATAAAGCTTTTAGGCTATATCATATAAATCTCTTATTCTAGATCACCATCGAGGAATGTTGTTTTTACATCCATTTGGTGAATAAAAGTCCATGGATGGCAGCTAGTGCAATCAAGATTCTAATAGTAGCTATCTTTGTTATAGGGGAATACATGTCAAAGTAGTCAATACCTTGTTTTTGTGTATACCCTACTACTACTAATCTAGCCTTGTATCTCTCAATTGAACCATGTGGCCTTATTTTCTTTTTAAAAATCCACTTGTACTTAATAGTTTTACTTTCTTTAGGATGATCTACTAAGTCCCAAGTTTGGTTCATGGTTAGAGAATCCAGTTCACTTTTAGTGGCTTCCTTCCATAAGTTAGAGTCTACAGAACTTAAAACTTCTTGGTAAATTTTAGGTTCCTCATCTATTAGATACATATATGCAAATTAACACTCAATATTATTTGGCCTTTCAACTAAAAAAGCAGTCAAAAAAATCAGGACCAAAATTTTTCTCTATTCTTTGTCTCTTACTTCTTCTAGGCTCTATATCATGCATTCTATCAGAAATGCTAACATCTTTAGTTTCAAACATACTACCAAAAGCTATATTATTTCCTATTTCATGCATAGTATTAGACGAAGAAGGCATAGAAACAAATACATTCTCATAATTAGAATTCTAATAGAGTCAATTTTTTCCCTTTTCAAAGGAAAGCATGCTCAAAGAATTCTGCATCCCTATATTCACATATGGATCTATCAATCAAACATATAAATCGATATGCCTATTTTGAGAATAACCAATAAACACACAGTCATAAAAAATTTAGATCCTACCATAGGTTTCTTGAATGAAGGATATGGTACCTTAGCCAAATATCCCCACGGCCTCAGGTATGTGAGATTAGGTGCATAGCCTTTCCAAAGTTCATAAGGTGTCTTACTCATTTTTTTATGAGGTACCCTGTTAAGAATAAAACAGGCAGAAGCACAGCTTCCCCCCACATATTATCAGACAATCCAAAACTCAACAACAAAACATTCATCATTTCCTTAAGAGTTCTATTTTTACGTTCTGCATTACCATTTTGTTGTGGTGAATAAGATGTAGTAATTTATGAATAATGTCATTTGATTCACAAAATTCTTTAAAGAAATTAACATTGTATTCACCACCTCTGTTTGACCTTACCTTTTGATTTTCTTATCTAATTGATTCTCTACTTCAACTTTATATTTAAAAAACATACTACCAGCTTCATCTTTTGTTTTAAAAAAATAAATTTTAATATATCTAGAAAAATCATCGACAAAAGATATGTAGTAATTTTTTTCGTCTCTACTTGTGATTTTTTAAAAAAATCAGTAAAATCGGAATGAATCAATTCAAGCAATTCTGTACATCTAGATGTGACAGGTTTAAAAGGTTTCTTGATAAATTTTGTCTCCACACAAATAGAACATTTACTAGTTTCATGTGTTTCAATTTCACTAATCAGTTTTAATTCCTTAAGTTTCTTAACCGATGCAATTCACATGACCTAGTCTACCATGGCACATATCAAGAAACTCAACTATGTAAGCGGAATTGAAGCACTTGTATTTATCATATTCGCAACAGAGACAATATTCAATACAAAAAGACCATCAGCGAGATACCCTTTACTAACAAAGTCTCCATTTTTTGTAAGAACAACCTTGTCAGGTTCTAGTATAACCTTAAATTCAGCCCGATTCAATAGACTCCTAAACACCAGGTTCTTATGTAAGGAAGGTACATACAATACATTACTTAAGGATAAAGTTTTTCCAGAGGTTAATTTTAAAAGAACCTTCCCTTTTCCAAGTACTCCTGTCATGGCAGAGTTATCCATGAACACACACTCTCCGTCAGTAGTGACCTCGTAGTCAAGGAAGAGCTTTCGTTTGAGCATAAGTGTCTCAAAGCTCCGATGTCACGTATCCAGTCAATTTTATTTTCCACTAGGTTGGCTTCCACAACAGCAACTGTTATGTCATCTTGTTCAGTAAGATTAGCTTATGGCATGGGTTGCTGATTTGGCCTTCATTTTCTTTGGTTTCATTAGTAGGACTTGTGCCCTGGATTTCCGCAGACATAGCAAATTAATTTTTTTCAATCTTCCCACCAGCAACTACGTGGTGTCCCTTCTTCTGAGAGGAATTATTCTTTCTATACTACTTCTTGTAATTTTTGAACCTCTCTTTGTTAATAGCAGAAGATTCAACCAAGTTAGCATTAACTGAATTCAAATTTCCAAAAATTAGCATATTTTTTAGCTTGTTGGCTTCTTCCGTGTGCATGTGATTGATTAGCTCCTAGAGTGTCAAGTCCTTTTTGTGTTTCAGATGGTTTCTATAATCGCTCAAAGATGATGAAAATTTCTCAGGCAGCATATTTGCTCGAAGAACCTTACACATCTTCATGCCCTCGGATAGAATATTGGCCATCAAATTTTCATATTCATGAATCTGCTTCACTACAAGTTTCTCATCCATCATCTAAAATTGTAGCCATTTACCGAATGACGTACTTCTTGTGGCCTGCATCATCTCCTCCATATTGAGACCCCAGGGTATTCCAAATTACCTTTGCTGGCTTTTGGACCATGAACAGATCGAACATCGAATCCGTCATATGATTTAGCATATGGCGTTTTGTTTTCTTTCTCATATTTATCAAGATCAATAGTGGAGGACTGCTTCGGTTGGTTAGAAATAGCAAAGGGTTATTTGAAGGATTCTGGATTAGAGACATTTGTTACCTTGTTGATATCAGCTGGCACTTCTGTGGTGATGATATAGTCAACCTCCAGCTACTCGAAGAAGATCAATAATTTCTGAAACCAATGGTGATAGTTCACTTAATTGAATGATTTGGGCTTGGACAGATTGGGAGGACCTTGCCATTTTTTATCGACACCTAAAAATATTTGCTTTTAGATTGTTAGAACAGATGTCGTGAAGAGTTGTTGCCTCGTGGAGGAACCACTACCCTGAAAGCAATTGAGGCACGACCTTGGTGCTAATTGCTACGCTGGTTGCTCCCTAAGTTTAACATAGCCTCCAAATTCAAGCATGCACTTGCCGGAAAGTGGATTAGAATCGGAGAAAAGTTTGCCCATAACATAATAAGAATGAGAAAATAGTATGAACACATAGATCTGTGTCTACCCCAGATCTGATGAACCTGTTAAGAAGAAGAATAATAGAAACGGAGCGGGATTTGGAAAAGAGGAAACGTTCGCAAACATAAACTGACAAAAATAATAAAACTTTCTTAAACGGGCAAAAGAAAAAAACGTAACTTTTTTAATAAATTGGATTAAAAAATTAAACGGATAAGTAATAAAATTTTAGTTCTTTTTTATGCACATAGTTACCCAAATCCACCCACCCAACTGAGTGAACGACAACGACGACAGACGTATGTGGTGAAAGAGTTATACTTCCACCACCAACACACTGTGGACTCACATCTAGTATGTCTTGGTATTTATACCATTTAAACATTACTAACTCTTCTAATGTGGGGCAAAACTCTCCCACTGAATTTTTGTTACAGGTCTAAGCTCAAAAATCATTTTCAACCTCAATTAATTTTTAAAATTTTTTAAAACTCCAAAGACTTATTTATATGGAAGGAGTAAACGTGTAATTTAACTTCTCTTTTTTTCTCTTTTTGGTCTTTCTTATAAGACAAACATCTTCAATCAAAACATCACATTTTTAGTGCATCAAATGGAGAAAAAACATCGAATTCTTTTAGGAAGGTATCGTAGATTGAAATAATAATAAATTATGTCAAGTATTTTATAGATTTTAAGTGTCTAATTAAACTTTCTCACTAACTTTTTGGCAATTACGAAAAGAATAAATATAATTTAAAATCATACTAATGTTCATATCATTGACTTTTAAATCCCTCATTAAATCAACACACCATCGTCAATTTCGACCCTATCCACACTATTATATATCTATATATTTTACATATTTTGTATTTTACCTTTCGTAATCTTTTGGTTTTTTTTTTCTTTTCCACACAAAATATGTATGAAAGTCGCACTTCATTTACTTGGTCTATTTTATTCATAGGCTACTTAATTTATCTTTTGATTTTTAATTAATACAATATTGAAGTTTATAACTAAACTTTAAAATCAGTACTAAATACTATGTTAGATCCTTGTATTTTAAAATTTATTTAATATTAGTCTATATATATATATATATATATTTAAATATCTAATTTTAATTTTTGTTACTTTTGATAAATCTTACATTTAGTCTTTCCATATTTATATTTTATCAAAATTGGTTAAATGATGATAATAATAATTTTCATGCAATAAAATATAATATGTGAATATGATTTCAAAATTTATAGTAAATATGTTATCATATAATAAAAAGTTTTAAGAAATCAACATTAAACTAATAGTCGTGACTAAATTTGAACATTTGAATATTTGAATTTATAAGATATATTGTAAATATCGAAAAAAAATTTAAGATAATAGTAGAGACTAATAGTGGAGACATTTTCAATAAATCGATAGTAGAAACTAAAAATTTAAGATTTATTAAAAGTGCAGTGGTTAAAATTAGACACTTGAAAATAAAATGACTAGATTAAACAAGTCTCAAAGTATAAAGACCAAAATTATATTTTAACCAAAAAAAATTATCATAAAATTAGAGAGAGAATATATTCACAAGAGCAATAATTAGATGTCGTCTATATTACACCTAATCCTATGCATCCCTTTCTTCTATATATAAACAAAAAAATTAAAAAAATCATTGTTTAAAAAAAATATTTAGCTCATAATAATTTATTATTGAACAATTAGATGGGGGCATAAAAATAATTATGCCCAATAGCACCTAAGTTTTTCTCCATTCACATACCACAATATTGCCAATCCAGTTGCAAATATTTTGACTAGAAAATATTAGTTGAACAAATTCAAATTTTGAAAAAAAAAAAAAAAAATACCAATTATCATTGATAAAAATCATTAATTATAATTGAAACTTTGGATTCACTCATAATTATTATATGATATGGTGATGAATATTCTTCACGCCTAATAAAAGCTTGAAAAGAAAGAACCAATTCCTTAGCTAAAAGAATATTATAAAATAAAATATCATTTTGATCCGTATATTTGTGAGATTTTTTTTTAGACATTGTATTTTTTAGATTAATTATATTATCCTATATTTTTAAATGTCTAAAATTTTTTCAATACTTTAAATAAAATTTAAAAATATTTTCCATGGATAGTCTATTATTAACTTTTTATTTCTCTTAAAAAAATCATTATCAATCGTTCTCCTATATATTTTGAAAATGACAACGATATTGCACATAATTTCATGTTTCTCCATGTCTTTACATAGTAAAATAAAATAAAAATAATTCAACATTTTTATTTACAAAATTGTCATATGACAAGTTTTTATTAGTGTTGAATTGTAAAAGAAATATCGGTGCAATCTCATTACATCCAAATTTTTTTCTTTTGAAAATTCAATAAAAAAAATTAACGTCAAATGATCAGTTTTAAGATATATTGAAAATGATCGGACTAAATTTAAATATTTGAATTCTTAAAGGTTTGAAATGGAAGGAAACATGAAGTAATGAAATGTAAATGGTATTTTAACCCAATTTAATTAGTGGAATGGTACTTTTGTTCTTTAAATTTGTATGAACCAAAAGATTTAGGCATCCCTTTTTAATCATATGAATTTTGGCTAAATCATAACACTTTTTTTTTTATTATTATTATTATTGCCAAAAAGAGATTTTCAATGAAGTCTTTGCCATGTTATCTCACCCAACAATGCTATCTTTACTTTTTCATTTTTCATCTTTTTTTTTAAAATAAAATTGAAAGCTGCTTTTATTTGGAGGAAGGTTATTTGGGTTGCTAACCTTTTAAATGTTTTGTTTTAATTTCACAAACTTTGAAATGTTTTGTTCTAGTCTTTGACTTTTGCAGTGAAGAAGTTGACTTTTTTTCTTCTCATTATTCATTAATTTGTTTTTTTTAAAAAAAAAGGTGTATTTTCCCACCTTAGATTTTGGATCAATTTTCTATTTGATCCCTAAGTTTAAAAATATTATACTTTTATCTTAAATTTTGATTTTAATTTTTATTTGGTCTCTAAGTTTCAAAATATTACATTTTCACCTTTTAATTTTGATTTTTTTTTCATCTTGTTCCTAGATTTTAAAATTGACACTTTTAATCTTGATTTTTTTTTTAACCAAAAACTCATTTTTAGTTTTTTTTTTTTTTTTTTGTTAGGTTGCTCTTATTTGTTTATATCCTAACGTTTTAACAACTTTTTTCCTAAAATTTCAAATATATATAACGGGTTATGAAAAACCGTATTTCAATTTTATTTTTTTCTCACATGTGTTTATGTTTATATCGAAATATTTTTCTAACTTTAGCCTTGTAAGCATTTAGTTATTTGTTTTTAGTTTTTAAAAATTATGGCATATATATACCATTTTTACATGAATTTTTTATTCTGTTATTTGTTTTATTATTATTTTAAAATTACATTCGAGTTAGTATAAATTTAATTCTTATTTAAAAAATTATGATTGATAAATATATAAATTTTTAATTTTTAACTCTAGCAAGTCCCTTAAAAAATGTTTAATATATATAAAACTTTCAATTTAATATTTAAAAATCTCATAAAATATAAAAATACTTTAAAATTAACTTTAGTGTTTGAAAAAAATTACTTTTGTTGCTTGAACCTCAATATTGCCCAATAGTTAAATTAATTTTTTTAAAAAAATGTCCAGTAATATATATTAGACACACAATTGAAATGTCAATGATTTAGTATATATTTTTTAGAGTTCAAGAACTATATATGACACAAATTGAGACATTAAAAACCCTAATTCTACTTTACCTCCCTCTCATCCTACCTTTTTCTTTCTATCTTTCCTATTTCCCATTTGCAACAAACATGTATCTATAACATCTTCACAACCCCTCTTTTAAAATCTATGTTAGCACACCCTCCTTGCTACAGCCATATCTTAGGTCACCTCCTTTAGAACCTCTCATTCTTTCTTCTCTCACCATCACCCTCTCTGTTACATTCTGACTTGCATGATTGTCAAGTCTTCTTTTGCTCATCACCAACTCGCTCTTTAAGTAGTCGCATGCCAGCACTTGTGACCATCGTACCGCAAGTACACCATTGTGATCATCCATTGAAGAAGCACGCGGCAATTGGTTGTGGGTGAGGACCATATTGGCTGGTTTTTAATTTTGGAACAATTTTTAAGATTTTGACCATGTTATTTGTTTTTCTAGTTTATGGTTGAGATTGTAATTTTTTTTGCTTCTAGAATGTTTAAATAGAGTGTATTTGTGGTTTTCGAGTTATTTTTGAATTATTGTCTATTTGTACTCCTTTTATTAGCCTTTGGGGTAGTTTGGTCATTTACTAATTAGCATT
Source organism: Benincasa hispida (assembly GCF_009727055.1). NCBI lineage: Eukaryota > Viridiplantae > Streptophyta > Magnoliopsida > Cucurbitales > Cucurbitaceae > Benincasa > Benincasa hispida. The sequence goes on from NC_052354.1 coordinate 32,834,047, forward strand.
TTCTATTATTTAAATTCATCGTGCTACGTTTACAATTTTAAAACCTTTTTACCATTTTTCTAAATAAAACTTTAAAACTTGTTATATCTCTTGTCAACCTTTACACAAAATTCTGGATCCGCCATTGTGATCTTTTATAAGCAAAACATACCCAAAAATTATTGATAGTGCTTAACCTTAAATTTTTTTTCTCCCTCAAATGACATCATTTTAATTTTTGACTTAGACCTAAATTCATTAAAAAAAAAATTTTAAAAAAAGGGTCATGAAGAGTGGATGCTACATGTATACTATATATCCCTAACAAAATTGGGATATGATATTAAAAATAATAATAACAAAATACAAAAAGTAGCAAAATAAATAAATGAAAAGGCATGTTGTACAAGTTTGAGTGGATGATACATGTATACTATATATCCCTAACAAAATTGGGATATGATATTAAAAATAATAATAACAAAATACAAAAAGTAGCAAAATAAATAAATGAAAAGGCATGTTGTACAAGTTTGAGTGGATGATACATGTATACTATATATCCCTAGGGAATGTGCTGGCGATTGCGAAGGAAATCTGACCTTCTAATTCTTTTAATATATAGTTTTTTAGGGGAAAAAAAAACTTTATACATTATAATAAAACACAAAATTTATGATGATTGATAGTATCACTTGTATGTCAAAAGTTTACTTCATATAATATAGATGAAAAAAATAATAAAGAAAAATTATTAATTCGTGTCACTTTTGACCACATTGAAAGCAATCAAATCTTTTTCTTTTTAAAAAAATTTAATTTAAAAGTTGATAGTATTAAATTCAAGTCCATTGAATCATGTTTGTATTGACTAAATCAATCAAATCTCTTTACCTACAAATATTTAATTATTCACTGAGAAATAAATATGCACAACAATCTTTAGGTTGTTTTCAAATAAAGAAAAATAAATCCTGTTCGTTTGGGTTTGCCCCCACGGGTGTCATGCGAACATCCAACTTCGGTTGCGTGCCATATTCAATTCAACTCTTGTCTTAGCTTAATTTGGACTTGCGCCAGACAGAGAGGTTGTTCTTATGCCTGTCTCTTATACACATCTAGATGTGTATAAGAGACAGGTGTCATGCGGACATCCAACTTCGGTTGCGTGCCATATTCAATTCAACTCTTGTCTTAGCTTAATTTGGACTTGCGCCAGACAGAGAGGTTGTTCTTATGCACCTGTCTCTTATACACATCTAGATGTGTATAAGAGACAGGCTTAAACGGGTGTCATGCGGACATCCAACTTCGGTTGCGTGCCATATTCAATTCAACTCTTGTCTCGTTTGATTTGGCTTGCGTAGAACAGAGGAGTTGTGCTTATGCACCTGTCTCTTATACACATCTAGATGTGTATAAGAGACAGCCCCAAACTTAGAGGTTAGCAGTGCTCTCGCCGAAAAACTAAAAACAAACTCATCAGGAATGTGGTAACAAATGTTTGAGCAGAAGTTTATACATGATAAAACTTAGACTGTCAAACCTTGAAGAAGTTATTAAAATAAGGTGAGCCTTGCGATGTTTAGTTAGCGAATGTAGTGAATTATAAGTATCATCATGGATGCTAATTTTTCAACGCAAAGAAAGGCAAGCTGACAAAAGAGTACTTCAAAAGGATAATGCATAAAAGATAACGAGAAAAGAACCTTCGAGTAGAATAACACTTACGACCATACTTTAGAATTCATGCAGTCATAGCCATGCGTTGAATGATGGAGAGGATTCTTCCGTTGAAACTACGCACCAAGGATAATTCTTATCGCACTTACAGGAGCGAACACACACCACATCCAAGAAAGCAGCCGCAAATCCAAAATAACAATAATCAAATAAATAAACTAAACTAGGAAAGCAAGGTAAAGATAGAGTAGAAGACGTCCCTGGAGAAATTGGAGTGAAGCCACCGCAAGGAATCTTCCATGCAGAAGATTGATCTCAACTGCTTAGGTCAAGAGACTTGTCCTGACCATTGGAACTTCCGGCAATTATTGGTCGCATGTTGGTTGACACGCGCCTATAACTGCTTTCAGCTCATGCGACAGATAGCCTTTTTATCTTAGGGTCAATATTAGCTTTCGGCGCATCGCCTACACTTCAAATATTGTTTGTAACTTGGTCGCACAAGCTACAATACGCCCAAGATAAAAAAGGGTGCTTGTGAAAACACAAAACTCAACAAACTATTAGCTATCAAGTCCCCGACAACGGCGCCAAAAACTTGATGGGTGGAAAATGGAGAGTAAATAAGCGTTCATCTTATGATATGTGTTCATTCTCTATGCGTCGATGGTCATGCGTTGGACTAAGAAATATACAAGATGCGCTTAAGAATATATGCGATGACCATGCATTCCTGCCACAAGTTTTCTTGCTTTCTCACTAAGTATAACGGGATCGCAAGTTTCTCGGGGTGATCGGAGGTCGAACTCAGGGATTTGTAACTAAATGCTGTGAATTAATGTGTTTACGGCCATGAATAAAAGAATAATGAAGTTAAAGGACTATGCGCTACTCTTACTCCTAACTAAACAGATTAAGCAATGGAAGTATGACTATGAGAACTGGTAGAGACGCGACAACTGTTAGCGCATAATAAGATGCATGGAAAAATAGAAAAAATGGTGAAAGGGATAGCTTCACTGCATCATTAAGCTTGATCGCAAGGGTAATCCCAGCCACCACAAGTTATGCGATCATGCTATACACAAATATACGCATGCGATGCATATGTGAAAATGTTGATAGAGCTTATATCTAAGTCTCTATTCTTGCTTATGCGATCTAACACACATAAGACAAGGTGACCGCATACCACCATATCCTATTTCTAGGGCACATGCGATGTGTAAACAGCAATAGAATTTATGTCTAAGTTTCTACTTCTTGCTTATGCGATTCTAATCCGACTCTCTCTAGTCTAGATTCTATCTTTAGACTACTCTCTCAAGTATGTCCAAGGGGTGAATGATGCACTCATAAGACAAGATGATCACATAAAGCATGGTTGAACATAAGATTATTCCTATCTCTAGGAACACTGCTTACTTTGCTTAGTGAGTTCCACTACTTACCCTCTAGGGCAGTTAGTCGTCTCTGATCAGCTCATAGACAAGCGTTGCTAAACCCTCACACTAAGCAAAGAGGATTTACTCACTATACTCGCGCAACGCACACCTCTCGATGATTTTCTACATGCTTCATATGTCTATGCCGCATGATTGAGTATGCGATACTCTCGCAATCTTACGTAGTTCGTTGCAATGAAAGTAAGGGATGATAAAGTAGAAGTTAATGAAGATGGAGTCGAAGGAAATAAAAAGATGCATTGATTACAAAATGTATTAATGTCTTAAGCCAAAATGTAACATAATACAAAGATAGAAGATAGATGGAGGGCTAGATGTAGGCAATCTTTTGCTTCTATCAGATGTGTGTCAAGCTACCGATGGTGCCATGGAAAGGCGATGGAGTAGTCTCTCTCAAGATCTATCTCCAGAAAAGCTCCGGTCGTCACTCAGAATGGGTGAAGGAATGAAGAACTCTCAAAGAATGTCTTCTCACGCTCTCATCTGTGATCACAAGGATCTGCCTTAAGGCAGAAGCTCGGATCCTTTGAATTTGGGCTCTAAGGCTCCATTTATAGAGCTCAATCATCGACAACATTAATGGTTTCGCTTTGAATCTCTGCCACTAACGGCATGATGATCCTGCTATAAACCTCTGCCACTAACGGCGCGGTAGGTGAAATGTCAACATCATCTTCTCGGTACTCCCAAAGTAATGCGTTCATGCTTATTTTTGCCAAAATACGATCGCATTCCACCAACCTTACGATCACCCTTCTATCATGGTTATTACTTTGTAACTACAACATCCATGTGATGAACGTATGCAATCACCCTTGCGATGGTCTGGGATTCACCACATGCAATCGATTCCTGCGATAGCTATAAAAATAAACATTTTGACGCAGAATAACGCATAATATTGTGTTAGCAAAGATTTCCTATGCTGATCAATGCAAGCTCACTTTTCACATGAATTCTTAGTATAATCACCGCATATTCTATTTGTTAACCCTCATAATTCTAAATAAAATGCTTCAATAACTTGTATTTCTACCAGTTATGAGTGTGCCTGTACATTGAGAGACCACTTGATTTCAATATTCGATCCCTCGATGCTCGATGCATGATACATGATGGCCTTTGCTTGATGTTATATCCTCAATGTTCAATGTTCTCTATATCTTACTCAATACTCGATACTCGATACACGATCCTTGATACCATCCTGACTTTTTGAATTCTTAAGTACCCATTTAAAATGTATTGCATGATTTTAACTCCTTTCATAATATTTTTGCCAGATCTCTCTCGTATTTCCCGTCTTTATCAGAGGTTGGAATACACCTTTTGAATTTGATTCTCTCTGCAATAGGTAACATCGTTTCTCTTTTTGGCAGTTCACCATTTTTTTGCTTTTTATTTCAGTTTTTTTTTTCATTTGCATGTAACTCGTTTCTGATACTCATTTGTTTTAGTATTTACATTACGTTTTTCTTTTGGAACGGTCGAGTTCGAAGTATTATTTCTTTTTAGTTTCGATTTTCATATCTTTTGCATTTTTGACCCACAAGATTAGAGTTTAATGTTTGACTAGGATTATGTAAATAAGGTGGAATATCAAGCAACACCATTCAAATCAAGTATCAATCATCGATCATTGAGTCTCATGTAGTGAGTATCTTTTATCATACAATGTGTATCGTGTATCGTGTGTCATGCATCAAGTATCGAGTATCATGCATCAAGTATCGAGTATTTAACAAAATGTTAAATTTCTCTTTTTTGTTCTTCAATGCAATATGGCTAGATAATTCAAGATTGGTGCTCGAGATCGGTTTCCAGGCCAAGCTATTAGCTTTTCCTCTCATGTTGAAGTTGCGAATAATATTTTGAAAGAGAAGCTTACCACCACTCAGCTTGCCCTCATCAAGAATTTTTTTTTTTTTTTTTGGATGGTTTGTAGATATGGACATTATTTTCAATAACCCACTAGTCCATTATATTTTATGAATGGAGGTGGATGAAAATAGGAAGGATAAAATGACGTTCGATCTGAATGGTATGATTGTAACCTTCTCTAAAGAAGAATTCCTATTGGTGACAGGATTGTGGCAGTCACCTAATCTAGTAGTTGTGAAGAGGGTTGAAGGTGAAGCGGTTGGATCATTATGCAATAAGTACTTCAAAAATGATTTTGTAGGGGACATTCACATTGGTACCTTAGAGTCAATGTACAAAAAGATGGAGTTAAAAAATGTCATGAATATTGTAAAGATGACATTGGTCTATTACACTAAGTTGGCTATGATAGAAAAAGAGAATAACATGGCCAATGTTGACAAGAAGTTATTCATTGATGTGGAGAATTTGGAGTACTTCAATAGTACGGACTAGGAAAATGTATTAGGGGAGAAGACATTATAAGGACTACAAAAAGGATTGAAAGGTAATGTTGAGAACTACAAGCAGAGGTCCAAGAACAATAAGAACTACATTGTTAGGTACAACTCATAAGGATTTCCTCATGCATTCAGGTAATATCCTCTACTTAGTTGGTAACTATGATGCATATCACTACTTTTCATGCCTTGGAATCGTGTATTAATTATGGTAGGTGTGAGCATACGAGATCAGATTAACGATAGCTAGAAATGTTACAACCCGATTGAATGGAGATGTTGTACTTCGATTCTTGAGATAAGAGTGTACGCACTCACTACCGACCAAAATAATGTAGCAAGACGTGCTTGACTCTAGCGAGGTTAGTAGTACTTAAGTAATATTTATGTATTTAAAGTCGTGTCAATTTTGTATGTAACTCATATTGTTTCGTTGTTTTGTGTAAACAGTGATCACTCTCACGTTTATCATGTCTGACGTTAAGAAGCAATACATGGACACTCAAGTTGAGGAATAACCCATTTACTAACCCAGTGATGTTGTGATGAGCCCATTAGAATCCTACATATCACACCACAATGAAGATGTTCATAGTCATTCAGGTGACTATGAGATTCACAAGCATAAGATTCGGGAGTTTGAGACTTAAGAATCCGATACATACAATCCTGAGGCTTACAAGCACGTGACGCACCGACCCAATACTCATGAGCTTGAGACGTATGGCCCGATGCCCACTAGCTAAAGCCCACGAGGGGTGTGGGTATTTGTAGAGCTCTATAACATGAATGTTAGGGTATCGATGATGGAGCATATATTGGAGGATGCGCAGTCAGACTTGAAACAAGTAAAGTTTGACATGAATGAGATGAAGGCCAAGATACAAACCATCACCAGTTTACTTCAATCATTGTGTCGGGTATGTAATACTATGTAATATGTTCTAATGTAAATCTAAAACTTGTTTTTTTTTATCTAACATATTTCTTTAAACATATAGGCCAATGGTGTATGGAGTAACGATGTCAAGAACACCCGACATGAGTCACATGAAGGTGGTGGAGACCTCAACACAGTTCCTACCAAGACACTTAGCAGTTTAAACTAAGCCACTGAAGAAGCCCATTCATCCACCTTCATTCGAGCCACTACCCACCGAGTCCATTCCTCCACTGCCATCCGTCCTCCTTCCCACTAACTCCATTCCTCCACTACCACCTAAGCCACTTCCCACCGAGTCCACCCTTCCTCTAAAACCTATTGAGCCTATTATTCCTCTAACATCTATCGAGCTTCCTTTAGCACCAACTGAGCTTCCTCTAGCACCCATCGAGCTTCCCCAAACACCCACCTTCTTTTCTCTAGCACCTACCGAGTCCATTCTTCCTCAAGCATCCTCTAGTACCCTATCATCTTATGGAACATACAAGCATGCAGTAGAAGTAATTTGAATCAATATGCACTCTAATTACATTTAATTTGAGTTATAAAAGCATGCATGAAAAGAATTTCATAGAATATGGTTTCAGAACATATACCTTTGAAGAAATTCCTCTGAATCCTTGCTCCTCTCTACGAATTGGACTTTCAAATCAACGGTGACCCACCAAGAGAGTCTTCCCTACTATTCTCCAACTTAGATTTGAATGGTGGAACTCAGATTTGAAGTGAATTTGTATATAGAATTGGAGAGGGTTTGAGAGATAGAGAGAATTTTGTTGAATTTCAAAAATTCAGTTTCATCATCATCCAATTCAGACATTTTGAGCTTTTTATGTATCATATACATGCAAGCACTCAAGCTATCAGCCACATGACACTTCAAATGACAATATTGAATGGGCTAGATGTTGGCATTTGGGATTAATCTACTTCAACACTTCAAAATTTGGGTAATCCCACTATTGAATAATTAATTTTCAATTTATATTGATTTAATTCGAAATTAATCAAATACAAACTTCAATTTCTAAAATTGAATTTGAAAATTGAAAATTAATTTGATTTTTAAATAATTAAACAAATTTAATTAATTAATTAATAATTTAATATCAAATATTAAATTAATTAAACACCTCTATTATACATGAATCCTATTCATGTAATTAATATTTAAATCAAAATTTAAATATTTTAAACTCTCCAATTACGTTTAATTTCGATGAATTAAACGTTAATTATATGGAATATAATTATCCAAACCCTAATTTGAAATTGATCATTTCAAATTCAAATCCTGATTTAAAATTTGTACACTTCAAATTTAATTTCCAAATCAAATTTGAATGCTTCAAATTCATTCAATATACTAATCCAAGATTTACGAGCTAGTAGAAGAACCTTATGGACCTACAGATCATGAGCTCCAACGATTTGAGATTAATTGGCTAAACACTTTAAACCGAATTAATCAATATTCGTTAGCTACCGAAACACACCACTATAGCTCAGTAGTTGCACTCTCCTCATTGTAGATATATTTCTATCCACTTGATATAACCATAATCAGTAAGTCGATCCTTCATAGGTTATTCATAATCACGGTCAGGTCAATTGTTGTTTTATCCCTGAAATTATATCTTGCTTCTTAAGTCCCACTAATACTCTAATGAATAATTGGTTTGTGATCCAATCATTAAACCAAGTCCCTCTAGGGCAATTGAGAGAGTGGGGTCCCTTGTTCAAGACTTGGATTCAGTACTCAAGAGAAAAACCTCTCTACTATTCCTAAATCGGGTAGGTGTGAATTTCGTCTTACACCCTATGTCCTCAGCTATCTACCCGGTCTTACCCTTGAAATCGGAGGCTTATTAAGCCGATGCTATTGAGTCAACCCTCACTTATGAAAATCTAAGGATAATACCAAATAAATAGGAATTCATAGTTAGCTTAGGATTAAGGTCGAGTTATCTAGGTCATCGATTTGAAACAGTCAGTTTTGACAGTAAACAATGTTATAAAGTAAGAGTGACTTATTTCTTGGTCTGATCTTATGCAAACTCATTGCATAGAATGCCTTGGATCTTCATGCCAATACATGAATGAATCAGGATCACTTCGTCTTTAAGCACTTTACAACAAAATGTAACAACTACAGAGTGGGCCACATTCGATAGTATTACTAGAATAAGGCACCCAACCTTATTCATATACTATAGATTGTTTTGGCTATTTACTCGAACTTGATCCATCTTTATGTCATCACATAAAGTTCAAGTATTCATGTAATAGTCATGAATCTTAAGTTTATTGGATTTAGTCTTTACGAGTGCAATTTACATATTCAACAACAGTTTTATTGAATATACGTCAATAACATCTTTAATGATAATAGAAAATGTTTAACATTACAAACTGCGAGTTTAAGGACATACAACCCAACATCATCCTCCCTTCTGATCGAGTCTTTCGTGATACCACTTCTACCTCCATCGACCGTACAACATCTTGAGTTGCTTTCGTTTAAACCTCCGACCAAGAGGTTGAAAATTAAGGTTAAGGATGAGCCTAAGATCAATGATAACGTGATGGTCAAGGTCGAGTCGAAGGTCGAAGAATCTTCTACCAATGTTAAAGATGATGACAAACCGAGACGTACGGGTAGGAAGAGGAAGACTCCACAACCATACACCTCTCTAGTAAATACAAGTAGGAAGTTATCCAGGAGATACACTGATCTAGGTATTTGTCTACCCGATAAGCATGGTTTGATCCCCTACGATCCAAAAACTCCAGTGCTAGAGGATGTCATGAAAGAATTTATGGGGTGGCTGACTAGTGTGGATATGGGTCCTCATTAGTGTGCACAGGTCCTCTGTTTATGAGAGGTTATACCATGAAGCAACTGTTTCAGGAGTTCATCAAAGAGAATGAATGGGTCGAAAACGATGTAAGACATATCTCTTGATGCGTTTATTAATTTTGCATATGTTTAATAACTTCTATATGTCTTATTACATGTTCTTGATGCCCTATTGTTTCTCCAAAGAAAGTTTATTAGCTGATCGGAGATTTATGTCTATAAATTCATGACATGGCCACCTGGCATCTTGGTATGTATGAACTGTTAACTTCTAAGCCATGCTATACATGCATTTTTTTATTGCATGGCTTAGAAGTTAAGTAATCGAATATGAACTGTTAACAAAGGAAAAGACTATGGAAGTAAGCCGAAGAAGGACATGTATATGGACTTCGTTCTTGGACTGAAATGAATCATCCGTTGGGATGGGCAAATGTTAATTGCGTTTACAGTCCTATCAATTATCGTTTACATTGGATTATGATGGCGATCGATGTGAACATAGCGCGCATATTGTTGTATCACACGTACCCTTCGTACATCTTTATGAAAGATATTTACGTCTTCCTAGTTTTAAAGTTTTTGCCATAAATCTCGTGATTTGTAATGTATAAACAAATTATTTATTTAATAAAATAAAGAGCTATTTTATTTGACATTTATACTTACATAACTTAATCCAATAAACTAATATCCAAGATTATTTCATGTAACTTGAACAGTATGTGGCTGACATATAGGTGGATCATAATCAAGTGATAATCTAAATAGTCTATAGCATATGGATAAAGTTAGATACCTTATTCTAGTAACACCATGGATATGACCCACTTTGTAATCGTTACAAATGATTTGATCCTAATCGTTTATGTGTAGACATGCGAGTGGAGGTATCATATACAAAGAGTATAAGATCGGATCGAGAAATAGTTAATCTCTCTATGTAACACTATTGATTGAAGAGATTAAATTTTCAAAAGATGATCATATGTAACTCGAGCTCAATCCTAAGTGAGTTATGGACTTCTGCCTATGAGGGCCTGTCCAACATTGATAGCCTCATTCACACCATTCTTACACACAAAAAACAAAAAAAAAGAAGAAGAAGAAGAATAGAACAACTCTCTAACCTACCTCAACATTCACACCTAACCCTAACTATGGTGCATGATCAAGAACCCAATTCTAATATCGGATGGTACATTGGGTGTCTAATTTAAGTGAGGCACATTCCCAATCAAATAACCAAAATCATTGGATAGAATCGGAGTCAGTTATTCTTCGTCCACAACAGAAGGACCACTTTTTATAATAGCTAGGGTCAGACGCGACTCATTTACGAAGGAACATTCCTTTCCATATCCAAAATCGGATGCGACATGTTCGCTATATTTTCATCTACACATGTCACATCACTGGTGTCATTCCCAACCTTTTTTATTGTCACATTTGGATGGAGCACATTCGAAGGTTGGGTAGCATACCTCTCCCATGGGTTATTTTTATTGTTTTCCAATGAGACTGCCGATGGAAAAATATCCGACTCATTCACATCCGCTCCACACATGAGTTGGTATTCTCTCTCTGTGTCACTAAAGGTTTTTTTCGGATTTCTTCAACACTTATGAATATTTTGGGTCAAGTACGATCATACTCTGAAAGGAGAAATTGGACATCATCGTTTTCCATTAAACATACTAGAGAAGAATCAATATCTAACTTATACTTCACCTTCATTATAATGTTGAACTCTGACGAACTAACTTTCATAAATTTATATACTAGATTTCTCAAATTCGGATACATCAGTGTGCTCGAAATTAGGATAACCTTTAAACAACTTCCATTATAAAATTGTTTCATGTCGCCCCATGTACCCCTTATTGCATGAATAGATACTTCTTATCCATCACTAAAAAAAATATCATTAGGAGAAATACAATTTCTAAAAAACAAAAAAAAAAACCTCTTTGCTCTGTCACTCCATCCTCGCTCCTCCCTACCCGCTACTCAATCATCTTTACACGCTACTCAATGCCTATCGAGTCCTTGCTCTTTTTCCTTCTTCTTTGAGAAATGCCACTAATAGTTATTAGTTCATCGCTGGTGAAGGCACTGAACAGTCACACCCTCGCATGCACTCGTTCTCTTAACTACGTTCAAACGTCTCACTTAAGATCAAAAAAAATAAAAAAGATGTTTGCAAGTGTACATTTACTAACTTGAGGTGTGCAATTGATGTCTACAATGATCCAAATGCCTTCCTATTTGTTGATATTTTTCAAATATTGCAAGTGTGCCATGATGGGTTTTGTTTTTTTAAGGAACGTGAGTGAGTTTAAATTTTTTCAGAGTAATTTCCAAATGGTGTGTTGTGTTAGTTGTTTGTTAATAGCAAAATTATTTCACTTTTCATCAAAGTGATCTAAAAGGAATATGGGAATTGTCGAAAATTTTCTGTAATTGTGTATGTTCGTACAAGAGCATTAGCTACATCGCAGAAGGAACATGAAGCATTACAAATCCTATCACAAATGTAATTGGTAAGCATCGAAGAACGAGCACTAAGATTATTTTATCGAGCGATGAGTATGTACTTAATCATACAAAAAGTCAATATGTGTCATATATCGAGCATCGTGTGACCTTCTTAACATAAAGGTGTGCATTTGGATTTTGGGGACGAATTAGTAAACTCACAGAATGCTAAAACAAGTAGAAGACCATTTTTCATTCAATTTCCAACAGGTGGTCATTTTTCATTTGGGTTCCTAAAAAATGGCCATCCATAAAATTAATAAAAAAAAGAAAAAAAAAAGAAGAAGAAGAAGAAAAAGAAGAAGATACTTAGGGGTGAGGGAATGATTGTGCAGAAGGTCACTGGACCAAATGAAAATTAACCCCAAGTTTCAAAATCAATAAATTTTTGCCTTTTGCTTATGTCATCATCATGTGAAATTAACCCAAAATGCATTATCCTTCTTCATTTTGCATTTTTTTTTTCTTTTCTTTCGTTCTTGCATTTTTTTCATCTTCCTTTTTTTCTTTTCTTTCGCATTTCTTTTTTTGTTTATTTTTCTTTTAAGTTCTTTTCTACGTTCTTCTTCCTCCTTTTTTTTCTTGCATTTTTCTTCTTCTTCTTCTTCCTTTTTTCATGTGTTTTCTTCTTCTTCTTCCCTTTTTATGCGTTTTTTTCTTCAACCATCGAGAAGAGAGAAGGCGAGACCAAGGAGCAAGAGCAAGAAACGAGAGCAAGAATCTGACTTCTTCTTCCTTTTTTCTGCGTTTTTTCGTCATTCTTCTTCTTCTTCCTAAGGAGCGAGATCAAGAAGAGTGAGTTAGACCAAAGAAAAAAAAATACAAGAAACAGGAGCAAGAAATGAGAGTGAGATGAGTTAGACCAAAGAAAAAAAAATACAAGAAACAGGAGCAAGAAATGAGAGTGAGATCCTAATTTTCAGGCTGGATCAATAATTTCATAGCGCGCTTACGTCAACAAAAGGCTAAATTTCATTCATGCTCTTGAAAATGGGTCATCCGTATAAAAAACCTATGATTCTTCTTCATTTTCTTTTTTTTTTTTTTAATTAAATGAATCATCATTATTTATTAGTAATATAGAGAATTTTTCTAGAATAATTATACAAAGGGCCTCCAACTCTTACTCTCTCCTTGTAGTTCGGGATTGATTTAGAGTTTTTGAATTAAAGTTTCATATTATTTTGTTAGTTTTTGGTGCTCTAACTTCACTTAGATCATTTCAAACTCTTTCTAAATATTGAACCTAGTTTATGATTCTTGAAAACTCTCTGTTATAGTTCGAACTAATTAGTGTTGAGTTAAGGTTTAATATTGTGTTTTTACTAGGTCTTGAAGGAACCTACTGAAGTAGTGAAGCTATCAAGCAGCTAATTGACGTTTGTGTTAGGGTTGATGCCCTAAATCTCGTGGGTCTTGTAGTTTGTAATTGTAATGTACAAACGATTTATTTATTTAATAAAATATGAAAGATTTTATTCAACATTTAGTAGTATTAACCCACAAAATCAATAAACTAACATCCAAGTTTATCTCTTGTAGCTTAAACATATATAAACATACAGGTGGATCATGTTTAAGTGATAACCAAAATGGTCTGTAGTAGATGGATAAGGCTGGATACTTTATCCTGATGTATCCTGGTGATACTACGAATATGACCCGCTTTGTAGATATTATAATTGTTGTAAAGTGCTACAAATGATCTGATTCTGATCATTTATGTGGAGACATGTGAGTGAGGGTGTTCTATACAAAAGGATTTGTATAATACCGAACCACGAAATTAATAGTCTCATTATATAACGTCGTTAATAATAGAGACTTACATTTCACCAGGATGACCATAGGTGACATGACCTAAATCCTGAGTAAGTTGTTAACTCTTGCCTATGAAGGCAGTCCTTTGATTTGTATGGATGAGAGTGGCCAAATGACCGACTCAATAAGCCTACCATTTTGGGAATTCATCTAATTGGGGAGTTGGGAACACAGCTACATAAGACGGAATTCACTCCTTCTCTAATGTTGGGGTAAGTAGACAAATTGCTCCCTTAAGAGCTGATTCCAGGGCTTGAAAAATGTGGCGCTACACCTTTTCTTGGCCATAAAGGGATTTGGTCACTGTTGGACTATGATTTATTATTCATTAGAGGAATTAGTGGTGCTTAAGGAGTTAGATGTAACTATAGGGGAAAAACGGTAATTTTGGCTCAGCTATACTTACGAGCAATTTGTAAAGGGTCATCGCACTGTTGATTGATTATATCCAATGGACGCAAAAATATATCTGTAGCGCGAAGAGTGCAGATGTCAATCTTTAGTGAAGTGACCGACAATTAATGGATGTTGGAACAATTTAATTAAATGAGTTTAATTAATTATTCAAGTACTAGTGAAGCTTCAATCTACAGGTCCATAGATCCTCTCTTTAGCTCAACAGGGATTATTGAGAATTAATTTTGGATTAATTTGAATTGTTCAAATTAATTGAGGGAATTAATTATATGTGATATAATTAGTATAATGTATTCCATACACTATAGTATAAAGTATATTTTTAGAGGACTTAAGCATTTGAATATGATTCAAATATTAATTATATGGATGGAATTCATATAATTAAATTTAATATTAATATGATTTATATTAAATTTCATGCATTATTGAGAGAAATAAAAACTATAGGTTATATTGTATTTAATACAATATAAAAACGATTGTGTTATATTTGATATAACATATAGTTTAATATATATAATATGATAAGGTTGTGTATATATATATATATATATATATATATATATTAAATAATTTGTTATTTATTAAATTATTTTTATATTATTAAATTAATTTTATATTATTAAATTAATTTTTTTAAATTAATTTGAGAGGGAGTTGTAACACCCTCCCCTCTTTTCTCTCTGGTGGAAGATGTGAATGGTTGTTAAGTTTTCCACATTTTCATGTTCTTCATAGAAGATTATGGAGAAGGTCTCTGTTAGTTTATTTTTCTAGGAACACCCTGTTGTTCTCCTAGAACACACTCTTAAAAAAAAATTTCTTTCAAATCTCTCTCTTCTTTTACCCAAAAGATCATAGAGCCCACATCTCCTGTGATTCTCATCCCCTACAGATAATATAGAAGAATCTCTTTTGGTAGTGTCCACGTTGAGGGTTGTTCCTATACGAATTGTTCGTGACCAGTTCGAGGTAATACGTGAAGACTTTTGGTTATTCAAAGGTAAGTTGAATTCTAACTCTTCACCCTTCCCCCTTTGTTTTAGCATGTTGTAATTTTTATGTTTATGCATAATCTTATATTCTGTGTAATTTTAATCTCTTCAAAAATGAAATTGGGGCGATCCCACTTTTGCAGTAGACCTCACGGTTCCTTTAGTTTGGTTAGCGATAAAAATTATTGTATTATAGTTACTCGTTATAATACCTTGTTGTATTTAGTTTTTGGTAAAAACCTTTACCAAGTATAGTTATTATTTTGCTTGTATTTGTCCCTTTGAGGGTATTTGATAGTTTCTTGTGTGTGTGTGTATATATATATATTGTAAAAACGTTATTAGCTTTATCCTTATATATGAAAGTTCTTATTCATGTTTGTACCGATTTTGTATTAAAATAGGATTAGTTGATGATGGAAATCACAAGGTTCAAAAAAGTAACAAACTATCAAGACATGTATTTTATTGATAATATAAAAGTGTCATATATAAAAAAATTTGTGACAACAAAATGTGTCGTTATAGAAAGTTTGTTGACATAAAACATTTGTCATGGTTTTGATATTCTTGAAAACAGGATGTCATGGTTTAGATATTCTTGACAAGAAAAAAATGTCACTACATATTCTTTTTTGACATTTTATAGTTGTCGTCAATACTCATAATGCTACAAAAATTACCCAATTTTGAATCAATTGATGACAATGATAACATATCATAGTATATTTGACAACGGTAGTTTATAATTGTTCGATGTTGACAATTATTATTGTCATTAGAAGACTAATTATGACATTTTTCAAAAACCGTTGTTGATGCCCGTACTTTTACAATCATTACAAAGACTAAAAATAATTGTCACAAATTTTAAATATGACAGTTTTTAAATGTCATGGAATCACATTTTTGTTGTAGTGTCAAGTGTGAAGGACTGTGATGTCCAATGCAGAAGTGACATTGTTCCCAAATTTTTAGATTTCATAGAATTTAAAATTACAGAGAAAAGATTATGCAAAATAACAGAATTTACAAATGCTTAAGGAATTAGGGAAGAAAATTATTCCCCCTTGAAGAACCAAGATCTTCATGAATTTTCTCCTTGATTCGATCATGAACACTTCGGTCTCCAAAAACCTGCAACAACCTAAATGGTCACCACCATAAGAGAACCTTCTGTATTCTCATTAAGGGATAAGAATAAGCAAGAGTTTGTGGACTCTGCTATCTTTTGGGAGAGGGAAGAAATTTTGAGAGGAAGAGAATTTTTTATTATTTTTCTGTGTGTTCTAAGAGAATGGCAGAGATCAGTATGTGAAAAAAACATCAAAAGGACGAAGATGAAGATCTTCAGCCAACCCACAACATCACGATTAAACCTGGGACAATTAATTTCAAAAAATTAATTTAATTTTATTCAAAATAATTTAATAAATAATAAATTATCTAATATATATATATACCTTATCATATAGTATATATTAAACTATATAACATATCAAATATAACACATAACCTATAATTTTAATGTTCTATCAAATACAATATAACCTATAGTTTGAATTTTTTTCAATAATGCGTGGTATTTAATATAAATCCAATTCATGTTAAATTTAATTATATGAACTCATCCATACAATTACTATTTGAATTATATTCAAATATTTAATTTCTCTCAAAATAAACTTTATATTATAATGTATCAAATGCATTATATTAATTATATCACATATAATTAATTTAAATTAACTATATCATATGTAATTAATTTCCTCAATTAATTTAAACAATTCAAAATAATCCAAAATTAATTCTCAATAATTCTTGTTGAGCTACAGAGGGGACCTTATGAACCTGTAGATTGAAGCTCCAATGGTACTTAAATAATTAATTAAACTCCTTTAATTAAATTACTTAACATCCATTAACTGTTGGTCACTTCACTAAAGACCAACAGCTGCCCTCTTTGCACTACAGATATATTTCTATGTCCATTTGATATAACCAGTCAACAGTGCAATAACCTTTCACAAATTTCTCGTAAGTACAGCTGGGTCAAAGTTACCATTTTGCCCTTGTAGTTATATTTAACTCCTTAAGTACCATTGATCCCTCTAATAAACAATAAGTCATAGTCTAACTATGACCAAATCCCTCTCGGGCTAAGAGAGTGTGTGGTGTCACATTGTTCAAGTCTCGGAATCAGGCCTTAAAGGAGTAATTTATCTACTTACCCCGATATTAGGAATGAGTGAATTCCATCTTGTGTAGCTGTGTTCCCAACTTCCCAATCAGATGAATCTCCAAAATGGTAGGATTATTGAGTTGGTGATCTAGTCACTCTCACACGTACAAATCAAAGACCGCCTTCATAGGCAGGAGTACACAACTCACTCAGGATTTAGGTCATGTCACTGATGGTCATCCTAGTGAAATGTAAGCCTCTACTATTAACGACTTTATATAATGATACTATTCATTTCATGGTTCGGTCTTATACAAATGTATAGAATGCCTCCACTCATATGTCTCCACATGAATGATCAGGATCAGATCATTTGTAGCACTTTACAACTATTATAACATCTAAAAAATGGATCGTATTCGTAATGTCACCAGGATAAGGTACCTATCTTTATTCATCTACTACAGATCATTTAGGTTATCACTTAAACATGATTCACATGTATGTATCTACATACATGTTTAAGCTACAGAAGATAATCTCGGATATTAGTTTATTGGTTTTGTGGGTTAGTGGGTTAATGCTACTAAATGTAGAATAAAATACCTCATATTTTATTAAATAAATAAATCGTTTGTACATTACAATTAGAAACTACAGGAACCACGAGATTTAGAGCATCAAACCCAACAAAGTGAACTTTTGAATCAAGCATAGACGTAGAACATGTACTTCTAAATTGTAGCGTGTGGGTAGTTCTCAAGATCGAATGGGTAAATTGACAACATGCTATCGTAAGCAGAAGCTCGTTTTTTCTTCGTATCTCAACTGTGGGTTATTTTTCATTTGGGTCCCTAAAAAAAGGTCATCCATACAAAAAAAAAAAAAAAATCCAAATTTTCTAATACTACAGTAATACCATATTCCCTGTGTTTATACTATAAATTTGTCTTTATAAATACTAATGGACCCCACATTAATTTTAATGGGTCCCGCTCTATTTTTAAAAGCATACTGACGTGACACACAAAAAGTGAAAGTAGTATGAAAAATTATACATGTTGTTGGGTTTTATGCCTTAAAACTTGTGGATAGTAAATGTAAATAATTGACTATCATCAGTAAAGAGTTATCGATATTATTTCAATAAGTGTTATTGCTTGTGTTGTATTCATTTTGTCTTAATAACTCTAAATCTAATAAACTAACATCCTAAGATGTCTTGTGACTCTTGAACTGTATGTGGAGACATACACGGATCAAACTTGAAAATAGTCATCAAAAATAGAATTCAGGTTGTTTGTCAAACATATATTTGCTAAAGTCAATAAATGTAAAAACATAAAATAGAATTTGGATCCTCTATCAAACTACAGACCCTAATTCATTAATTTGCAAGCATGAAAATAGTAAAATAGTAATTTTATCAATATATTTCAAAGGAGGGGGAACAATAAACCAAAATATATCCTAACAAAATTTGGTAAACAATTTTAGAAAATATTTCTTGAATGAAAAATGATTTAGTACAACAAATGTGAAATGCATGAAAATTCGAACATTCAAATTCACAAAATGAGTAAATATAAATCACCATTGAATCATGTTCATGTCAGCAATATTGAGAAATGTAAATAAGGAACATTTACAAAATAAGTGTTCCGAACCCTTTGTTTGTGTTAGGAAACCATTTTTCATAATTTTAATTCTCGCTCTCGCTTCCTATTTTTTCTCCCACTCCACTCTTCTTCGCAACCCTTCTCTTCCTCTCTTAGCTTCCTCTTACTCTCTATCATGATTTATGTTAAAGGTTCAATCAAATCAAGAAGTTGTTGCCAAAATAAAGGAGCGAGAGGGAGAGGAAAGAGTGGGAATAAGAGTGAGGATAACATAGAAAGCGAGAACAAAAGTAAAAATAAAGAGCTAGAGTGAGGGGAAAAAATAGGAAGAAAGATTGAAAGAATAAGATCAATCTATCATATTTCGAGAAATTCTATCTAAGAAGAAAATTATAAAAAAAAATGGAAAAAAACTATATGTATTAAAAGATAGAGCTCAAGTTGTCATTCACGTGGAATATAATCACTCCTTACATATCAAAGTGTGTTGAAGCAATCTCGTAAATCATATATCTTGCTAAAAGTTCTAATTAAGTTTAGTCTCTTATGATATGATACTCAAATTTTGTATTGAAACCTAAATGAAAATCTTAAAAAGTTATATATATAAAAGTTAGTTTTTTAACATAAAGTTTTTTTTTAAATTGAAAGAAACCAGACATGAGGATTTTCATGAGCAGCGGAATGATCATTCCAAATTCTATTTGAAATTGAACACTAACAATTACAGTCAACAAACGGAAACTAACTGGTCATACAACATACGAAATTACAGCATGCTTTACAATAAGATCAAGGGATAGAACATCACACCTTTGAAAACTCATCTTCAAACACCTTTGATCATGAACGCTCGTTCAATCTTCAAGACTGCAACACACAAATGCTCGAATACAGCGACCGCAACACATCACAATCAACAGCAAACTTGAACTCAACGAACGACCTCCAAAACCTCAACTCAGTCGAGTTGAGTAAGACACCACCACAATGGCTACCTTGGTATTCTCAGTGTAAGATTCCAGAAGTGTGGGGTCTGTGTGGACTTGGTTAGAGGAAGAGACTGAAGGAATAATAATCGTGTAAACGATTGAGCAAGTGAGAGATAAGAAGTGTCTAACGTATAGACAAATGCTCAATCGTTTAGAAGATGACAAGCTATCGTATAGCAAAAGCCTCGCGATTGTTTAGAAGATGACCAGCTGAGTGAATTATCGTGTAGTGTCACTCCACGATCGTTTAGTCTCTCTTCAGCTATTGTTTAGTGAATCCAATTCACTTGACAGCAACTCCGAGAGTTTTTTCGAGAATAGCAACTCTTGCAAATCTCAAATCTACTAAATTTAGGAAAACATTTTTCCTTTTTATCTCACGGTTATCATGAAACCACCAATAACCTCTCACTCAATTGGTTATTAGAGAAAAATAGATAATTATCCAATAACTAATATTATTATAAATATATATGATAACCAACTTACCATACTATATTTATAACCTATAGTTTTAATATTTCATCTCATGAAATATATAAACCATAGCTCTTTTTCTATTTCATGGTACTTAATGTAAATCTCATTTACACTAATCCTCCACTTGATGTATCTCATACATCACACTGATCATATCATGTATAATCGAATTACTTCTTGTCAATTTGAACATTTCAAATAAACTCCAAGAACTGATTCTCAACTTAAATCAATTGAGCTACCAAGGGGACCTTATGGACATGTAGCTTGAAACTCCAATAGTACGTGAATAACTGACTAAACTCTTTAGTCACGGGATCCACCATTCGTTAACTTTCAGGACTCCACTAAAGATCGACAGCTGCATTCTCCTTACTACATATATATTTTGTGTCCATATCAACCAATCAACAGTGCGATAACCCTTCACAGATCGCTCGTAAGTACAGCTGAGCCAATAACCGTTATGCCCCTCTAGTTACATCTAACTTCTTAAATACCATTGTTCCATCTAATGAACATAAGTCATAGTTCTACTATGACTGAGTCCTCTCTTCTAAAGAGAAGTTGTGGCCACTATGTTCAAGACCTAAAATCAGCCCTTAAGGGAGCAACCTATCTACTTATCCTTGATTCGGAGAAGGAGTGAATTTCATCTTATGTAATTGAGTCCCCAACTCCCAAATCAGACAAATTCCCAAAAAGGTAGGCATGTTGAGTTAGCGATCTAGCCACTCTCACCCATACTAATTAAAGGACCGCCTTCAAAGGCAAGAGTTCCCAAAACACTCAGGATTGAGGTCATGTCACCTATGGTCGTTTAGGTGAGATGTAAGTCTCAAGTATCAACAACGTTATATAATGAGACTAGTCATCTCATGGTTCGTTCTTATACAAACTCTTTGTATAAGACACCTCCGCTCGCATGTCTCCACATGAATGGTCAGGATCTACCATCTGTAGTAGTTCACAACACTTGCAAACCTCTACAAAGCGGGCGGTATCCGTAGTGTCACAAGGATCAGGCATCCCTCCTTAATCCTTATACTACAATTCTTTTTAGGTTATCACTTAAAGCATGATCCACTTGTATATCTCATATACATGTTTAAGTTTACATACAATAACCATGGAGCTTTGTTTATTGGATATGAGTAAATGTCAAATAAAATGACTCTTATTTTATTCATAACAATGTGGACAGTTTACAAACTACGAGACTCCGGGAGAATTAGGACACCAATTCCAATAAAAATTATTTTAAAACAAATATTAGGGAGTATTTGAATAATTAATATATTATTTAATGGTTCAAATAACACAAATTTAACATACGTCTTCAAACATATTAAAATTATTGGGAAATCGTTTTAAATAAAAAGAAAAAGTACTGGAAATATTTTAAAATATAGCAAAATGTCACAATCTATTAGTGATAGACACTAATTGACACTGATAGACATCTGTTAATGTCTAACAGTGTTTATCAAGGTTTATTAGTGTGTATCAGACAATGATACTTTCTTCAAATATAGCACAAGTTGAACTTTTACAATTGTGCTTTATATGACTTTTGAACTTCTTTTTTTAGAAGGATATTACATTTGAACTTAGGTTGTTGGATTTGGATTATGCCTTTTATTTATTTTTAAAAAAAATTAAATTTTACTAAATAAAACAAATTTAACATACATCTTGAAAAATGTTGAAAGAAATTCAAATATAGTATAAGTAGAACTTTTATTGTTTGTATTGTATAATATATTTGAACTTAGATTGGATTTGAATTATGCCAATTCTATAAATTTTGAACTTTTTGTAATGTTTGAAAATACACCAGTATATTAGTGTATTTTATATATTATATTAAACTGACAAAATGAGCATAATTTAATTGATATAAAAGTTTGTACTATCGATTTTGTAATTTGAAATTATGCATGTCAGTGTGTATTTTGTACATCAATTTTTCGTTAAATTAAAACATTGTAATATTTTGTGAAAAACTTAGTTAAATATTTATATAAAATCAAAATTGGGGTTGGAAATACTAATAATTTTCATCCCCAATCATGAAAAAAGCAAGTGAAATATGTGACATTCGAGCGGAGGAAAATAAAAGAAATTGATTGTAGAAATGAATGATTAAAAAAGACGATAAAAAATGATAATTACTACTTATATCAAGAATATGTATATCTTCGATTCACGAGAATTATTTTAAAAGTTAAACTGTGTTTGACTTAGAACAATCTTACATTAAGCAATCTCTAAAAGAATTTTTTTAGCAAGTATGTGAATGAAGATGAAACATATTAGGATCCGTATTGATTTTCCAACGGTCTTTATGCTCTAGAAAACAAGTCAAGTTAAGTAGATATCACATCCAAATCAAATAAAAAGCAGAGGAAATGTCGAATCTGAATTCAAGTCATAATCCATAAATCCTGAACTTGAAGCATTACAAATCTCGACACAAAGTTGGATTTTAATTTTTTTTAATTTATTATTATTATTATTTTTTGTCAATCTCTAAGTCCATCTTCATTGTTCAAGTGATATATGCCAAGTCTTATCTCTAGTGGTCAAATAGTCATTCAATTATCTCTCATTTTAAGTGGTGCTTCAAATCAAACCCATATGTCAACCCATGGTTCTAATCAATCCATCATTTGTGTGAGATTTCAATTTTTTTGTCTCAACTTATGCAACATATTGTCTAATCAAAGCGCCAAAAACTCTTATTCTTTTATTAAATGATATTTTTTTAAAAAAACTAACTAATATTCTTACAACTACACATTGAAAAGCATACATCATGTAAGTGATAATATTTGTTCATGTTGATAGTAAAGAACTAAAGATAACTCACTCTTCCCAATTCATAGAAAATAAATTTAATATTTTTATTTTTATTATTTTTTCATAAATATTGATAATGTTTACTTTTTTATACTTTTTCAAAAGAATTTATCTAAAAGTCCAATTTTTCATTTAGAGTAAATAATCTTTATTGTAATCTATACTAAATTTCAATACATTATCTTTTGTAATCTAGAGTCTATCTACAAATAATTTAGAATATGATATAATGAAAATGATAACAAGAATTAATAAATCAATAATTGTATAGGTTAGCATTCAATTATAATTATTTGATTTGAAGTTATATACATGTCAATTTTATATTATTATAATCTTTAAATTTTATACTTTATTGGTCATGATATCAAATATGGTACCATTCAAATATATATGATCCGTAGTTAGCTATCTCAATATTAAATATATATATATATATTTAATATTGAGATTTTTTTTTTTTGTTGAATAACAAAACACAAACGAGATGGTTAAGCAAAACGTAAACTATAATAACCAATAATATAATATACTTATGGAGGATGATCTTCTAGTCAAATCCCTAACCAGCAATGTTTATAAACATGGAAGAGAAGCTCATAAGCGACAGAATTGCAATCTCGATTGATAAAGAAAAAAAAAACCTAAGGATTACACTACTTTGATGATAAAAATTACAAATGAAATCCACAAAAGTTTGCAGCTGGTTAGCTTAACAAGTTGTTCTCGATCTTTAAGAGATTCTACAAGATTTTGTAATCCACTTCAACCTGTCTCTAACTTCTTAGAAAATCTTTCATGAAAAGCAATCATCTCATTGAGCTCCACTAAACCAATCATGGGCTAGAAGCTTTCTAGCGCGTCATAGTGTATCGCCTTTTGAATCACAAATGATAGTTCATATACCCACCTTATCGTTAACAATGACAACATTAGAGTTCACCTTTAATGCCGCCAAGGAAGAAGGAGACCATCTGGCAACAGATAACATTTTTCTAACTCTCACAAACTACCTAAATCTACATTTTCTAAACTCATATCTTAGGCTACATCATTATAAAATATGAATTCACTTATACTATACGAATTCAAACTTCTAAAAGTTACTCTTTTAGAAAAATGTAAATACAAACAATACAAATTCGAGTATTTCAATCCTAAACCATAAACATTCCTACTTTTCAAACTTGTGAATCAAAGGAAAAGTTAAATACATGTTGACAAATTAGGGGATCATATAATTTATACTAAATAATGATGATGGCTAATATAATTTTTACAACCATTCAAATCAATCTCATCCATAGGTGGATTCCTCTCTTTTCTATTTTTGAATTTTTATTGAGAACATTATTATTATTTTTTTAAAGTTTGTTAATACCTTATGCTTTTGTCATATTTTTCAGGAGGACAATAAAACTACCCCAAAAAATTACAGTTTGGCATCCTCTCATGATTAATCTTTGATTTGAAAATATACTTTTTGAGATATTATTATCTCTGTCATTCTTGACGAGGAGATATGTTGTAATTGTCTTTTCTTTGCTTATGATTCAACTTGCCTAAAAAAAAATTATTAGAAATGAGTTGTGTTGATCCCGTGCGATAACTATTTCATTTCTAACCTTTAGATTTTATAAATTGATCTTATAAAAAGTACATCTATCTATTGATTACTCTGTTTTGTTATTTACTTTTTATAAGTGTTTTCAGATCTTTAACCAAAATTTGAAAACTAAAAAAAATATTTGTTTTTATTTTTGAAATTCTGCAAAAAAAAAAAAAAAAAAAATCCAATCTTTTAACTTAAAAAGGTAAACACCATAATTAAAACAAATGAGATTTTCAAAAAAAAATAAAAAATAAAACTACAGATTATATCTCATTTGGTAATCATTTGATTTTTTGTTTTTTTTCTTTTAAACATTAAGTTGACTTTTACGTACAAGTTTCTAAGTCTTGTTATCCACTTTCTACTAATACTTTCGAAACTAAATCAAACTTTAAAAACTAAAAAGAAAAAATAATTTTGAAATAAAAATATGCAAATAATTATGAAAAAGGAGTCATAATTAATTACACCATTTTGGTTTAAATTTGAAAGATCATCTCAATCACAAATCACAAGTTGGCCGTCCGTACAATGGGCATGTGAGTTTAGGCATCCCTTGCAAAGGGCACTCAATACCCTCCACCACCCTTCCTTTTTTCAGCTTTTTTACTCTTTTGCCCTTCTCAGCTACCTATTATTACGTCATTATCCCAACTTTCAATAAGCAATCTTAATTTTTGAGTATCTTGGAAATCGCTTTTGAAAAAAGTGGTTTTTCTTATATAAAGCAACTTTTTATACAAGCACCTCTTGAGGAATTACCTACTTGGGAATGTGTCTAGTATTAAGTATTAGCCTCCTAACATCCACTTTGGGAAGGATATTCTAATTGCTCAATAATCCTTTCTTTTAGTACTTAAATTTTTCGATAAAATATCAATTTATATCCATAAACTTCAAGCGAGATAGATCTATAAATGGGTCAGGAGTACGTGCCTCCTTCACATCATGTCGTTTTACTTATATGTACTTTGTTTTTCATTAAATATAAAAAATATGTATTTATGATTTAAATATATATTAACGCGTGCTTTCTCAGATCAAAAGATGGAGTAACAATCTCATAAAATATTAAAATACTTAAAAATTTGTTGTTCTATTAGACAAAAAAAAATTATTTTTTTTCTAATTGAATCTCAAATTTTCAACTTTGTAGCCAATAGTTATATTATATTTTATTGAAAAAAATGTTTGGTAGTACATATTAGGCACACAAATCAAGATTTCAGTGATCTAATAAAATATTTATTGAAGTTTAAGAACTATATATGACACAAATTTAGAAGTTAATAAGCTAAAATTTTAACCTTATATAAAGTTGTGTCCCCTAACATGAATTTTGAATATGTCACTGTTCGTATGCCAGTTAATTATATGCTCTCTTTGGTGATATTATAAGATTTAAATATTATATCAATACATTTAAAATTAATTTATATGAACTTGTGTCCCTTACATAAAATCCTGGATCCACCACTAACTTTAGGACTTGTATTAGATTAAATTTTGAATTAATAATTATATTAGTTTAATCTCTGAATTTTTTAAATTGTATTTGTTTGCACTCATTATTACATTTAAAAAAAATCATATATAACTTATAGTTGTTTCAATTAAACACCTAAACTTTCATAAATGAATCAATTTAAACTCTTAGACATAATTTTCTTTGAAAATCATCCATAATTTTTTTTTAATCGTCCATTTTGTAAAATGGACATCTAAAAAAGTCTACACATATTTGAGAATTAATGCATTGATGATTTTCAAAAGTAATCATAATGAAGGGTTTAAATCGATTGACTTAAGAAAAGTCAAGAATTTAATTGACTCAACTTATAAGTTTCCCACAATATTGTACGAATAGAATCTAGATAAGGGTGTAAACTGATACGATTACGAAAGTTTAGAGTTCAAATTGATACAATTACGAGTTCAAAGTTTTAATTGATTCAAATATTAGGGATATACATTGATATTTGTCCTTTATTTTCTTGAAGTACATGAAAGAATAAATCCGACAATTGACTTGTTGGTGTGGAGGTGCCTATGAAATTGATTGAAGTACTTGAAAGATTATTCTAAACAGACTTTTAAGAGAGCGTTTGGGGTAAGGGATTAAGTTGTAAACAACTTGAAATTATGAAGTATAGAGAGTCGTAAGCTTCTTAAGCCACACCTGTAAGGAGTTAATAAGGTATAATTCTCTCTAAATACACATAGATTAAAATATATAGAGAGAGGTATACATCAAAGAAGATATTGTTGTTGTTATCATATAATTTAACTTTTTTTTTTCAAGACTAATGTTTTTTTCCATAAAAATATATTGTTGTTGTTATCATTTAATTTCTACAAGTGCAAGTTCACAATATTTTGTCTTCTTTAAAAATACATGAGATAAGAGAGAGAAAATGATCACAGATGCATTTTTTTTAGCAGGTTGCCATATGTGGAAACTTGATGAGTACAAAATGCATAATTACAATTATGATACAAAGTAAAATCACAAAGATAATACCTATTATTATTTCTTTTAATATAAAGTCCGACTTTCAACTTCAAACGAGGAAGATCAAATTAATCATCGTTGGACTAAATTCTGGTTGACGCTTAATCAAATGTAATCCAACTAAATTATACATTAGAATGGTTAATAGGAACACAATTATTGACATTTATTTTCGCTCTCGAGATTGGAGATTCAAATTTTCGTATCTCAAGTTTATTGTACTAAAAAAAATAAACATTAAAAAAAGAATCGACCCAACATAACTATATTCTACATTAAAGTATTATTCTTTTTTTTTTAGAAAAAAAACTAAACATGCAAGAACAATATGACTTACCTTATTAGTAATAAACATCATTTAAATATGTTTGACCTAACCTTCTTTGTAAGTTAATTTCGGTCCCTAAACTTTCAATTTTGTGAATAATAAATCTTAAAATGTCAAATAAATTCTTAAATTTTATAAATTTAAATATTCAATTCACAATAAAATATCAAATTTATTTTGAGAATTTTGCTAAATTATTAATTAAAAAAAAAGTAAGGATGGGAACTAACTTTGAATATTTAAACCTTGAAGACAAGGATAACCTCTAAAAAAAATTTCAGAATAAAAATAAAATAATCACAAAAAATCAAGAATCAATAGAATTTAAGGCAATAATAATAGGAGTATCAAAACATTCACAAAAGTGATGGAACTAAATAATTGTGTATGGTTTATTGTTGGGTCATTTTCCCAAGAACAACCTTGGGACTCATGAAAATAGAAGGTAGGAATTGGAGAATATATATATATTTTTAAAATATATGTTTTTTTAAAAAATATATGTTGGCAAGTTTGAAGGCACATATATTGTCACATCATTACTTCTTTAATAAATGAAAGGATGATTAGAATTTGAAGCCATAAGGAATTGATAAAATATACTTGAAATTTCTAAAATTTCAAATGTAAATTAAAAATTCATATATAATTCCAAGACCATGACCAAATTGAATTGAGGCCCACTCTAAATTTGTTTTTTTAAAAATATATAACATAAAAAAAAAAAGATTAAAAAAATACAAGGGGTAATTTTTTTTATTAAAAATTAGTCATTAAATAACTTTTAACTTTTCAAATTTAGCCTATCATACATCTGTTGTCAGAAAGAGTTGAATGTCCATGTCATATGCCTCTTTGTTCTTTTAAATCAAAGTTAATTTACAGTAATTTTGAAACAATAAAAATTATAAAACATTGTGTTAAAATTTATCTTTTTTTCATTAAAAATTAGAAAACATAAATCACAAACATATATTAATCGCACCCAACCATTTTATTTGCTCAATCAAAACAACTGACATGTACTTTTTTTTATAATTAAGATAAGATGTTCGAATATTTGTACCATCTATTTGATTATAATTAGAAAGAAAAAGAAAAAAATATCTTACTTCATGCACTTCGATTAATCCTAAAGGATAACTTATCCAAATCTACAAAAATTTAGATACTGAGAAAATTCATAGGATATTAAATTATAGATAAGTGGACACGAACGAAGGAATGTTTAACGCAATCTTAACCATTATTGAAAATATATATTTACATATGTAATTTTTTTACAACAAAAGCCAGGAAGCAAATGGAAACTTGTTTTGAATTGAAGAACTAGAACTTTATATAAATAATATTTAAAAGTTAATATAACATTACAAATAAAAGGCAACAAAGATTGAAGTTAGAATGCTCAATGTGGTTCTGAGGGTGAAAGTTAATGTGTGGAAAGCGATGATGGATATCCTCCCCACCGTGAGTAACATCGTTGAAACAAGAATTTCTACTAATTGGTTTTGCTTTTTCTGTATAAAGTTTGTTGAGACGGCAAGCCACATTTTTCGAGGATGCAAGTTTACTTAAGATATTTAGCTTTTCCTCTTCCCTTACTCACAGGTCTTTCGGGAATTCTTTCATAGATTGTTGGAGCTCTTCCATGGTTCGGATAGGGAGGTTGCGACCATCCTTCTGTCAGATGCATGGAATCATCGGAACCTTATCGAAGCTTGCGGCTCTGTCCCTGACGTTGGTTCACTTCATAAAATTCCTCTACATGCGAAGGAGTTTGAGGTTAGTGTTGACAAGTCAGCTTCCCCATCTAGGTTGGAGAGTCAGTTGAGTTAGGTGTTGTGGTCCTTGCTGCAAATTGAATGCTAATGCAGGATCAACTAGATCATACGTGACTCTACTCAGTCTCTTGTCTATGTGGGTTATGAGAATATGGAGATCCTAGCAGTGGTTAGAGGCCTATTTGAGAAGGTGGCATTCCTACGGGGTGTCTAACAGTAATTTTGGAATTAGTTTGGTAAATCTCTCTTCTTCGGTCTCTGAAAAAGTTGTTTGGAATACTTTTAGATTGCTCGATTGGTTCTTCTCTATTATTTGTGAGGAGGTTTGTGCTTTGGAGTCTGGTTAGTTTTCAATATACTATTTTTCTTATATATATGTATATTTAAGTTACAGGTCAAGCTAGCTAGGAGTTAAATTCGCTTACATTGGAAGGCTTATGTATGTATTCTTTTGTTTTTGTTTTGTCTTTTCTTCATGATTATAATATACCTTTCTTTTAAGAATATGATTTTTTCTACATGTTCTTTTAGAATAAAATAAACCAAAGTAATTTTTCAAAAACAAATAAATAAATCAAAATGAAACGAAGTAGTTGTAAAAAAAATTGAGACAATTTTTTAGAGTCTAAATGTATTTTGCACCTACCTAAACGAGTCTAGTTCGATTGAGATACAAATATATTTGTCACTAAAAAGACTGAAGTTCGAATTTTCCCATTTTTATTGCACTAAAAAAATATATTTTGCACATTAATGATCAAAGAAATACAAGATCTCACCCATTAATAATAATAAAAATATTAATAACAACGATGATAAACAATGCAACAGTAACAATGATCTTAAAACTAAAAAAGATAATTATATATATATATATATATAAAAAGCAAACAACAAAACTTTTTATTGAATATTTAATTCTTTTAATTTTTATAAATGGGTTTAATAATGTACTTAACAATTTCAAACATATATATCCTCATGACAGATGTATAATATAGACCGACCTAATTGTTACATAAGTGATAGCATATCTAAAAATTTTAATTTTTGGTCATATGGTTTAAACTTAATTATTTTCAATTTTGTTCTTATACTTATAAAAGTTTCATTATTGTCTCTATCATTTGTTTAAAATTTGTCAAATAGATACTAAAAGTTCAACATGACATGTTCTTTGTGGTTGCGCTCTACAATGAGCAGATAATCTATATGACTTGAATGTATGCATATGTTACTCTTTAAACATGTTTAAACTCACTTCATTCATCGATTGAACAAAATTAACGAGAAAATAAATAACATAAAGAATATATTTTTAAAATTAAAATTGAATTTAGAGATTAAAATAGAATAATATCAAGTTGAAGGACTACCAAAATTAGAACCTAATAAACAATAATAATAATTAAAAATGATCGAAACTTAGAAGAAGAAAATAATAATCATAACATTAGCCTCTTGGTCTAGATTTATGCACCGACATAATCAAACTTGACGCCCAATGTGAGTATAATGTAAGCTTTTACACAATATTTATGGGCAAAATCTTCCAAGTTGTATGTTCTTTTAACATTATCTTAAAGACAGCAAGGATCATTCTATTAAATAATTCTAAGTTTTTAAGACAATGATTTATTGATTGATTGATGGATGCATTCAATTTATTGCTCAATTTAATAGGTAAATAAAATGGCCCATATTTTAAATTTAAGTACTTGTATATTTTAATTTTGAAATATTATGGTTGGTTTAAATTACTATCTTAATTTTCAAGCATTTGAAAATTCTATTTATGTTCCCAATGTTTTATATATATATATATGTTCTTACTACAAAATATTTTACTTTCCATGACATTTTGAATCTCAAGTTTGCCCATGAACTCTCCCTTTGTAGATCCTTAATAAATGTCTATTTAAGTTTCTATGAATGCGTTTGTAACATAAGTAATTGATTAATCATGTAATTTTGCAAAAGGACAAAAGGGAGACAAGTAAGGTTTGGAAATTTGATTATGGATTTAGTAAGAAATGGTGTAGATTGAAAATTCAAAATATGAAGTAATATTTACTTTGATGTTTTTTAGTATAACAAGAGTGGAAGGATTAGAACCACATATATTTTGGTTGCTAACACATGCTATATGTTAGTTGAACTGTGCTCGATTTAACATCTTTATTTGATGTTGTCTTTGAGTTAAGAAGTTTTAATTGATGTTAAATGATATATTATAATGTTAGAATAACGATATTGACTTAAGTGAAAATTACACATGCACACTATAAATAAGTAACTTATACTTTGTTAGTATAATAATCTTTTTAGACTTTGAACGTGTTTTAAAGTTACTTTTAGAAGATTTTATAAGATAGCGAAACAAAGATGTGATTGTGGACATGAATATGGTTCTATAGATAAAATATTTACGCCAACATAATTCAACTAGTTAAGACATTACATACTCAATGAAAAAGTAAAAAATTCGCATTTTCAACCTCACATAACGTTGAAATAAAACAAACAAGTTAAAATATCTCCT
This sequence comes from Benincasa hispida, assembly GCF_009727055.1. Lineage (NCBI taxonomy): Eukaryota > Viridiplantae > Streptophyta > Magnoliopsida > Cucurbitales > Cucurbitaceae > Benincasa > Benincasa hispida. Next base: position 32,866,049 of record NC_052354.1, read on the forward strand.
CCGCAAGACCTTAGTTGACACATGATCTGATTTATATAAGTTGCACAACTGTATCATTAAGTTCTACTATGATGCCCTAGGCTCAATATTTGAATCAAGATTTAGCATTTGATGGTTCCAATATTTTCTTGTGACCTGAAAATGTTATCTACTTGTCTTAAATTGCTTCCAAAAGTGAAAATTATTCCCACAAACCAACATAGGTACTTTTAGTAGGCTTTATAATTGAGCCACCAAAAAGGAATACCCATATTGTTGATATAGGTTGTAGCTATCAATTCTTTTAAGCATTTGTTAATCGTGTTTTCATATCCTCAAGATCCCTCTCATTAAGATGTGATCTCTAGTTCTTTTACGTATTCCTCTTAAACTCGAACATTACAACTATTAAAAAGTTTGTTTTTTTCCTTGAAATTAGATGTTCAAATCTTGAACTAGAGAAAGAACGATACCCAAAACAAAGATGATTTCCAAATAAAACTCGGAGTTAGTAGAGGGTGGGGTGGGGGATTTCAATATTGTTGGATGAACTTTAATCCAATAAATTTGACTTCATCAAATAGAACATAAATGTGATTAACCAATAAAATCAACACGTTCTTTTAAAATAAGTTGAAAGAATTTTACCTAAAACCAAGTCAATATATCACCCAAAAGCTGACCAACAAAGCGCCCAAAACTTTGCCATAAAAATGCCTAAACTTTGTGATAAAAACCTCCATAACTAGAAGATTAAAAAAGTTATCTTTATTTACAATTTGTCTTTTTTATAACTACCTTTTAAAAATATTTTAAAGATCATAACTCAATTTTACAAGCAAGAAATATTAAAAATATGTTTATCATTTTAAAGTTTTACTACTTTTATATATAAAGAAACAAAGAATTTATTAGTGTGTTAACGATTATGTTCTTTAAAAACATAAGTATTATCAACCATAATTTCATTTTTAAGTATAAAAATAGTAAAAACAGAGCATTAAAGTCAAGGATTAAAGGTTTTGTTCAAACTTACATGTTACCTTTTCTAATTATGGCATCTTCTTTTTCACAAGATTGAATATTCTTTAAGGTATGGATGTGCACAAGTCTTGAAATTAAATTTCCACTAAATTCCTAATGCCAAAAAATTCCTGTATTAAATCTATTTTGTTTATTTTAGTTGATTTTTTAGATTAATTTTTTTACAAGACTTTCTCCTAATTTCAGATCAATTTAACTAAACTTTTAGAACCATATTATCTTTAAGAAAAAATTGGTTAATTTTTCGAAGAATATTGTGAAATAAAATTATACATATATTTTTTGAAGTTGAAATAAAATTATATAAGGATATTTAAAACTTCATCGTTCATGATTGAAATTTTCAAAAACCTACAGTTTAGGTTTATATTCAACTGAATATTGAAAAATAAGAAAAAAGAACTGTTTTATATTCAATTGGGATTTTTAATTTTTTTTTTTTTAAATTTCACAATCATTTGTACTTCTAAATACCCCAAGTTAGTTTTTGAACGGTGTAAAAATTTTACTTTAATTCTTGTTGATTTCCTTACGACACTGAGGAATCTTACATGACAACACATAAATAAGTATCTCACGTCTCATTTATTTGAGCTACGTATTAGAGTTAAAAATGAGAAGAATTGGTCTAAAGAATATAATAAAAAAACAACAATGTCCTAAGTAATTCTTTCCTAATTCTAGGAAAAATAAATAGAATTTATCTACAGCAACTCTCTCTTTATTCTTTGGAACTTTTAATTAGAGAAGGGAAGTTTTACTTAAAAATGAACTTTTCAAGGAAAGAAAATTCAAAGCTAATGTGTCATCTTTTAAGTATTTATAACTTAATTCTATGATTTTTTTAAAAAAAATATTTGAAATAGAAACCACAAACAAAAAATTTAGGCATTTAAAAATTAAGCATATAAACACTTTCTCTATTTATAAATTTGACATATTTTATTATCCACTTTTCGTCTATATTTTTTTTTAAATCGAGACAAATTTTAAAAACTAAAATAAGTAATTTTCAAAAAGTAGTTTTTGTTTTTAAAATTTGACTAAATATTTCTTTAAAATAGGTAAAATTTTAAAATACAAAAATTTAAAAATAATAAGTATAAATTCCAAAAATTAAAAACAAAATCGTTACTCAACCAAGCTAAATTTCATGAAAATTATGCACAACTTTCTAACAAGAGAAATGAAAAATAAAATCAACTGCCAAATACATAGATCACTAAAAAAAATATTTGGAAACTAGGAACACGAAGCATGAAAAATTGAAAATTAGTCCTTTAATAAAAAAAACCCAAAAGTGCGAAAGAAAAAACATAATGAAAAATAAAACACTATTCACCTTATTTGTTTCTCACAATTTTTTAAAATGGATTCCATCTTAACTAAATTTTATAAAAAAAAAAAATAAATAAATAAATAATTTTTTGAAAAAATTATAAAAATCACTCCTACTTTATGATGTTGGTTGCGATTATACCCTTAAACTTTCACTCTTAAAAATTAAGCCATCAAATTCATAAAAGATTAAAATTGACCCTTCAAACTTACATAAGTATACAAATATAATAATGGTATAAGTTTGAATGTTCAATTTTTACCATTTGTAGGTCCAATTTCTACATTTATTGTAAACTTAAGAGCCAATTTTAACACTTTTTTAGGATCAAATTTTTACAACTAAAAGGTTTAGGAAGCAATTGCAATTACCACCACACTTTATGAGTGGTTTTTTCAATTTGCCCCTTTTTTTTTTTTTTTTTTTTTTAGTTTTCAATACTCAGTTTGAATTTTGAAAATAATTCCTTAAAATGTCGAGAACAAATAAAAAAATCAATCAGATAGTCTTTATAAATTTAATTGTTAAAAACAAAAAGTCAAATAGTTATGAATTAGGTGTGAATCAATAATAATAATAATAATAATAATAATAATTATTATTATTATTATTATTGTTCTGTTTGAGTATATTAGTGAACCAATTTTGTTTGAGATGATATAAACCAAGGCATGGTTTCATTTTTTTGCTAGAATAGAATTAAAATGAAAAGAAGAAAGAAGAAAAAAAGGAGAGAGGAGGGGAAAGGGATAATAAAACTTAGCAAGAAAGGGGCTAGCAATTAATAACATGGAGATAGTGATGGTCAAGAAAATGGTCAAAATTAGCACATGATGCTGTCTAGTTAAATGTTTTTTATTTTTGCCTCTTTTTTTATTTTTTTTTTCCCTTTTAGATAGTGGGTTGGTTGATTATGATGGAAGGGCATTTTGGGGATTAAGTAAACAGTTTTATACAAAGATTAACCATGATTAAGGTGTGAATTAAAAACCCCCTAAAAAGAAAAATAGTACTAAGAGATTGCCATTTTCAAGGACCCAGAAGGAAAGCAAACTCAAACAGAAGACATAAACAAAGCAAAGCACAGAGGAGAGAGAAAGATAGAAAGTTTTTAGTTTAATTTCAAGGAAAGAGAGAGAAAAAAAGGGTTGTTTTTGTTTTTGTTTTTCTTTCTTTTTTTGGGGTTGTAGAGAGAAAAAGAAGCAGAAGAAGAAGAAGAACATTGGGAAGGAGAAAGGAAAAAAATGGAAAGTTTTTATGTGTTTGAGAGAAGAAGTTTGTCTGGAGATTGTAGGGGAAGATAGGGAACACTGCTTCAGCATTTGGTCTCTCTGTAACTAAGCAAAACCAAACCTTTTCTTTTCTTCTTTGTCTCCTCTTTCCATTTTTGTTTTTTTTTTTTTTTTGCGATTCTTTTTAATTTTACGATTTTCTTTTCCGGCGACTTTGCCGGAATCCCTCACCGGAGTTCCACAGTTATAGTTGTTGTTGTTGTTGACCTCTTCTTCATTTTTTCATCTTTGCTTGTTTTTTCTCTTTTACTTTTCGGGGAAATTTTGAGGGACTTTCCTATTTCCTTTTCCCTCTTTTTGGAGATATGATCTAAGAAGTGGCAGAGTGATTCTTAAAGCTGACTTTTTCCAGAACTTTTGGTTCTTCGATCTGTTTTAAGTTACTGGAAATTTCCTTTTCCCCCGGAGAAGATGAATCAGTGAGATTTCAGTTGGTGTTTCTACTTTTTGTTTGGTTTTACATCTAATTCAATCAAGTTCACGTACGGCGAGAAGCAATGAAGACGCCGGCGAACGGTGCCGCCGGTGCCGCCGCCGTGCCTAATTCCAACGAAGGTACTATTTCTCTCTTTTTCTCTATCTCTCTTCCTAAGGAAGGAAAATCAAGACAGTGAGATTCGTAAATCCTAATCTTCTTCCTCGGTTTCGTCTCGAGCTTAATCTTATCGAGCTCAGGGAGATTGGGAGTTTTTTCCCCAAATCTCCAAGAACACCTGAAAATTTCATCTCGAGCTTTAATACAAACCTGAGAGATTAGGAAGTTTTTTTCCAAAATTTTCAAGAATTTACTCCCGTAAATTCAATCTCGAGCTTAATTTTCGCTACGGTTCGTTGAACCAGAGAGATTAGAAATTTTTCTAATACCTTCAGTAAGTCTGTGAATTCAATCTGGAGCTTCATTTCTATCGAACTTTCAGAAATTCATTAGGAATTGTTTCGTGAATTCTACCTCAAGCTTAATTTCAATCGAACTATGATAAATTTTACTCGCTACAGTATTATCAATTTCTCTTCAAAATCGATCACGAATCTACTTGCTACAGCCCTAATAAACCTAATAAACCAGCAATTTCATCGAAAAAAACTCGTCAAAAACCTCCAAAAACCTCGAGAATTCGATCATTTTCCCTTGAAACAAACAGAAAAAGCAAGAAACCAAGACAGTCGATTCTGTATCTGACATACCGTAGAAGCTTGAGTGAATGAGCGACTGACAGATGGTGAATTTGCAGGTGGATTGGAGAAGAAGATCATAAATCCAGAGTTATGGCAAGCGTGCGCCGGTCCACTGGTGAACCTACCGCCGGCCGGTTACCACGTGGTGTATTTTCCTCAAGGACACAGCGAACAGGTGGGTGGGCCGCTGTGGCGGTGACGGCGGCGGCGCCTCTCTCTCTCTTTCTCCCTTTATCTTCCCCTTTTACTTTTTTACACTTAGAGCCATTATTTTGCTATTATGCGCCGTTTTTGTATGTTGCTTTTATTTGTTCTTTATTGTTATTATTGTTATTATATCCTTCATTTAACCATTGGAATTTCTCCTTTTACAACTTTAATTTACACATTGGATTAAATTATTGTCCTATGTCTTTCCTTAGCTTCATTTATGAAAAATTTATGAAAATTATTTTTTGTTGTCTTCTCTTTTAATGGTTTAAATTAATAACTTCTAAACAAAGCCCATAAAAGAAAAATCATTAAATTCTATTTTCGTTTTTAAATTTTTCTTATTTGTTCTATTATGGTCACTATTGAAATATTTATGCAAATAATAATAAAAAAAAACTAAAAAGGAAAATAGGGAAAAAAATATTCTTAATTTTTATATAAATTATTAAGCAAGAATCTTACAAGGTATGCTTTTTTTTGTTCATTTACTTGATCGGTAAATGTTTTAAAATTTTGAAATGACATTTGATTTTTGTCAAACTATTAATTGAAAATTAATTTTGGGAACTAAATTAGCTTTTTGTGGAACTAAAATAAAATTTGTATGGGATAGTACTAAAATAGGACTTAAATATATATTTTTAAATAATAAGTATTTAAATCTTTTTTCCATCTAAAGAATATATATTATTCTATGAAAAAACATGCTTCTTTAATTTTTGGCTTAGTTCTTTATATTATTGAAGTAATTTCAATTTTTACATTAATTTCATGTGCAGTTTGATTTTATTGTTTTTTATTTTTATAAAATAAAACTTATCAATATTTAGTGGAAAATACTAAGATTAAATAAAAAAAAAAAAAGGGTTAGTCAAAACCATTTGAATTATTGGTTTTCTTTCATTATGATTTGAATTGAATATTCTTGTAATTACCATACTTGAAAATGACTATTTTTGTATTTTATGAATAGAAATCTTTTTTTTTTTTTTTTTTTCCTTTTTGGAGTAAATGTGTGCCCATCTAATAAATTAAATTTGTAATTTCAGGTAGCAGCATCTTTGAGGAAAGATGTGGATGGCCAAGTCCCAAACTACCCAAATCTTCCTTCCAAGTTACTATGTTTGCTTCATAATGTAACATTACATGTATGATTGCAAGCTTTGCTGCACCCACTCTCTTCCCTTTTAGTGTATTTCAATTTATGGGTTTTTTATTTGGTTTAATTATTAAAAAATACTTTGAAACTTTATCATTTGTTTCAAGCATACTCCTATTCTTTCTAAAGTTGCAAATATTACCCTTAGCCTTTTAACAGACGTTTCAAAACTATCTTTAGAATTTTGAACAGAAATTTGGACCTAGAATTGTTTGGCAATGATCTAGAACGAAATTCAGATGACCATCTGGGTCACCGTCACACTGTTCTGGATCCCAACTTCCATAAGAAATTGTAAGGAGTTAGTTTTGAAACGTTTATGATACGCTATAGTAATATTGTGATTTTTAAAAGAATAAGAGTATTTTCAAAACAAAAAGCGAAGTTTAGGAGCCATTTTTTTTTCACAATTTACATTCTTTTTCTTTTTTTTTTTCCTTTTTTTTTTAACTTTGTTCTTTTTTATATCTGTAGGCTGACCCGGAGACAGATGAAGTATATGCTCAAATGACACTACTACCAGTTCCTTCTGTAAGCTCCCTACTCAATTTTCTTACAAGATTTTCATTCTCTCAGTTTTCCACATTTGACGAGTCTTTGAGGTGCTAGACAGGCTGTGTGAGGAGTTGCAGTCTCTCGCTAGACTTAATGTGTCTTTTTGGACTTTCATTACTAAGACTTTTTGTAATTATCCTTTAGGTCCATCCTTTTGAATTGAACCCCCTTTTCGTATAGTTAGTTGGGGGTTGGGTGTTCCTGGACTATTTTTTCCTTATGTCCTTTTGTGTTCTTTCATTTCTTCTTAACGAAAGTGGCTTTTACATTAGAAAAACAAAATTGATGGCTAAACTGCCTTCCTAGGGTGGACCTCTTGGTGAGAATTTGGGAATACCTCCCAAGTCTCGAATTCGAACCATTGGGACTAGATTTGATATAGAAGTAAATAATCTCAAATTGGCAATACAACCTTACTCTCTTGATGTTTACTTTGCAGTTTGACAAGGATGCATTGTTGAGATCAGATCTAGCTCTCAAGTCTAATAAGCCTCAACCAGAGTTTTTCTGTAAAACATTGACTGCAAGTGACACAAGTACTCATGGTGGGTTCTCCGTGCCGCGCCGTGCTGCAGAGAAGATCTTCCCCCCTCTTGTGAGCAGATTTTTGCTTACTTTTGCCATGGTATTTATCTATTCTGTGTCAATTTCAAAATGTAATTTTGTTCTGTTTGCTTGCTAGGATTTCTCAATGCAACCCCCTGCACAAGAGCTTGTTGCTAAAGATTTGCATGATAACGTGTGGACTTTCCGTCACATATATCGAGGTGTGCAACTATTGCTAGTCATTTGGAAATCTTAATTTGAGCACAGTTTGTGAAAGTGTTCGAGATTCGCTCTCTAAGCACGGGCTTGCATCTTTGTTTTGTTTCTTTTTTTCTTCCCTCAATGTAGGACAACCAAAACGCCATTTGCTGACAACGGGTTGGAGCTTATTTGTTAGTGGAAAGAGACTTCTTGCTGGCGATTCAGTTTTGTTCATAAGGTGATGATGATATGTCTTGGTATTAACTGGATGTTACTTGTTAAATAAAAATCCATGTTCATGATCATTAACTTATATTGTTCGGTGGATCGATTAAGCCGATCAAATAATAAGGGAAACTTTGATGCTTTTTAATAGTGAAGCAAGTGTTTCACAAAGAAGGAAATGTTGTATCAGAAAACCTGATCTTTCTTGATATTTATTTTTCCTTGAGCAGAGATGAAAAACAACAGCTTCTATTGGGCATTAGGCGAGCAAACAGGCAACCTACAAACTTATCATCATCAGTGTTGTCAAGTGACAGTATGCATATTGGTATTCTTGCAGCTGCTGCCCATGCTGCTGCAAACAATAGCCCTTTCACTGTCTTCTACAACCCGAGGTTCGTGTCAGTTACTTAACCACTTAAATGTTTTTGCTAATTTGTAAATATAGATAATTGTGAAGATAAATCTTTTGTTGATGAATTAAAGAAATTTAAGTATTATAATGCATATCCCTTGAAATGCAGGGCAAGTCCTTCAGAGTTTGTCATTCCTCTTGCCAAATATTACAAGGCAGTGTCTGCAAACCAAATATCACTCGGAATGCGCTTCAGAATGATGTTCGAGACTGAAGAGTCTGGAACTAGAAGGTAGATCTAGTGAATTTTGTTTCCTGTTTATCTGTCTTTTGATTCTCAAAACATGTTTCAATTCTTGTGGAAAAAATCATATATCTTTTTTTCAGGTATATGGGCACTATTACTGGTATAAGTGATCTTGATCCTGTCCGATGGAAGGGCTCACAATGGCGTAATCTACAGGTTCGCTAGCAGCATTGTTCCCCCTATATTTGAGTTATTGAAAAATGGTTTTATATATGAAAACAATTGTGTCTACCTATAGTTTGGGATATTGCTAAAGGATAGTGCATTCATGATTAGGTTGGGTGGGATGAGTCGACTGGAGGAGAAAGACGAAATCGAGTCTCCATATGGGAGATTGAGCCCGTTATTGCTCCATTTTTCATTTGCCCCCCTCCTTTTTTGAGATCAAAACGTCCGAGGCAACCAGGAATGCCAGGTACAATACTTACTTAAGAGTTGTTTTCAATTCTTAAGTCAAGTCTTTGAGTTGTGTCCATTCATCGTTACAAATCTGTTAGTAACCTAAAAGGGATATTGACCTTTGTGTTGTAACACACTAACACTCATGAAAATAGACAATCCATATCTAACATCTTTTTTTAATCAATTTTAGAAGAGAGATTCAACAGTCCAGAAACTCAAGTCGTTTTCGGACCACTATTTTTGGCCTTGTGATGAATATTTGTCTGGATTTGAGCTGGTTATTTTTGGAGAGGAAATCTAATGTCTTTAGTTTTTGCTTGCAGACGATGACTCCTCCGATTTGGATGGCATATTTAAAAGAACAATGTTTGGTGATGATTTTTGCATGAAAGATCAGGGATATCCCGGCTTAAACTTAGTCCAATGGATGAATATGCAAAACCCTTCACTTTCTAATTCAATGCAGCCAAATTACATGCATTCGTTTTCCGGGTCTATGGTTCCAAACCTTGGTGGTGTCGATATTTCTCGGCAACTTGGTTTGTCAAATGCGCAAATTCCTCAATCAAACAATATACAGTTCAATGCACAAAGGCTACTTTCTCAGGCTCAACAGTTAGATCAGCTACCTAAGCTACCGTCAAGTATGAACTCGTTGGGGTCTGTGGTGCAGGCACCGCAGCAGTTGGATGATATGTCTCAGCAGACTCGACAGAATTTGATTAACCAAAATGCAGTCTCGAGTCAGATTCAGGCTCAAATAATGCAGCAGCCTCACACTAATGGGATCCTACAGCAGCAAACTGCTTTGCAAAACCAGCAGCTGCAGAGGACTGTCCCTCAGAATCTGCAAATGCAGCAACATCAGCAAATTTTAGGTCAGAATCAACAACAGAATATGAATCAGTCCCCGGTCCCAGAGCAGTTAAATCATCAGTTGCAAATGTCGGATAATCAGGTTCAAATACAGATGTTACAGAAGTTTCAGCAGCAGCAGCAGCAATCGATTTTGGCTCAGCAGTCTGCACTTCAGCCTGCTCAACTCGCCCAACTACCGGAGCAGCAGAGACAGTCGGTAGATGCATCCCAAAGCTTTTCCAGGTCCATGTCGTCTAACCAAATACTCGACATTCCTCAATCCACCCCAGCTACAGGCCCTCCATCAAATGCGTTACCACAGCAGGCAGCAAATTGTAATGGCCAGACGAATAATCGATTCTCGAATCAGCATTTGCAACCAAAACTTCCTCAACTACAGCAACCACCTTCATCTACTGTACTTTCTGATATGTCTAGGCCAATGGGACTTCCTCCGACCCAAACAAACAATCAGCTCTCTGCAGCTACTAGTAGTTTAGTGACAGGAGCAGCAGGGGCTGGCCAATCTGGAATCACCGACGACATACCATCTTGCTCCACGTCACCTTCCACGAACAATTGTCCAAGTTTGGTTCAACCGGTAGCCAATGGAAGGGTTCATCGTACCACGGGATTGGTTGAGGATGTTGCTCAATCAGCTGCAACAATATTCAGTTCAAATACATTGGATACCATGTCACCAAATGCCAACTTAATTCATAAAGATTTGCCACAGAAGACTGCTGTTAAACCTTCACTGAATATTTCCAAGAATCAAAGCAATGGAATGTTTGCACAACAAACTTTCTTGAGTGGTGTCGTTGCTCAGACGGATTTCTTGGACACGTCATCCTCCACAACCTCGGCTTGCCTTTCTCAGAATGATGCTCAGTTACAGCAGAATAACATGATGTCTTTCAACTCACAGCCAATGTTATTTAAAGATAGTACTCATGATTTGGAAGTACCAACAGATCTTCATAACATTCCGTACGGGAATCATGTCGATGGACAAATGGTAGCGCAATTAAATTCCGATCCTTTGTTAGACAAAGGCATTGGAGGTTTGGGGAAAGATTTCTCCAATAATTTTTCTTCTGGGGCCATGCTCACCACCTACGATGCGCAGAAAGATCCTCAACAGGAAATTTCTTCCTCTATAGTTTCCCAATCATTTGGTATTCCAGACATGACATTTAATTCCATGGATTCAACGATAAACGATAATGCCTTCTTGAATAGAAACCAGTGGGCCCCTCCACCTCCGTTCCAGCGTATGCGAACTTACACGAAGGTATGGTTACAAATAAAATCCTGACCAAGTAGTATTCCTACATTTCTATTTTCTTATAAATTCTCCATGTTTAACTTGCTTGGTTTTCAATATTGAAGGTTTACAAACGTGGAGCTGTTGGGAGATCTATTGATATCACCCGTTACTCGGGTTATGATGAGCTTAAACAAGATCTTGCCCGTAGGTTCGGTATCGAGGGACAATTAGAGGACAGGCAAAAAATAGGCTGGAAACTTGTTTATGTGGATCATGAAAATGACGTTTTGCTCGTAGGCGATGATCCTTGGGAGTAAGTCTTTTTCATTTACTTCTTTCATACAAACATCCTACATTCGTTGTACTTATTCTTACAAGCTCATAGTTGTTATTCTTACTCGAGTTTGTTCAAAATTTCAGGGACTTTGTGAACTGTGTACGGAGCATCAAGATCCTCTCCCCACAGGAAGTCCAACAAATGAGCTTGGATGGAGATTTTGGCAACGGGGTCCTACCGAACCAAGCCTGCAGTAGCTCAGATGGTGGAAATGCTTAAACACACTGCCTAAATGCTAACATTCCCTTATGGTAACTGATTCTTATAATTTTTAGCTCAAGGTTCATAGCGTCGAATATCGGTAGTACGGCTATGATTTCCCGTTGCAAGAATCTTGCAGCAACGGAGGAGATATGGCCAACCAACACTCAGCATTGGCTTTAGCCATTGTCTGTTTAAATTTTCTGGACCTCTTTAGCCTAGACAACTTTGAAAGCATAGTTGAGAAGACGTTGAAGTGGAGAGAAAAGTGAAGCTTCATCTGGGTTTCGAGTTGTCAAGTCATGGAAGGTGGTATATTATTCACCGATGTGATTATATAGTTATGGTATCGTTGCCATTGTCGTCACCGAGGCTGATCTCAATTGCCACGCCGTAGTGTTATATTATTGTGATGCAGTTTAGCTAGCAAAAGTATGAAACTTTGTATCCTTAGTTTTGAATGTAAAATAGAAAAGATGTGCAGATTTTTCTTTCCCAGTCTAATGAGAAATGTGGCTTATATGCATTTTTTTATTATTATTATTTTTTCTTTTAATGATCATGTCTTGAAACATCAATAATTTGATTCTTTTTATCAATTAAAATCTGAAGATCTGTTTTGATTTGTTGTTAAAGACTTGAAAGTTAAAAAGTTTAGGGGTCATATTTTTGAAAATTCTATCAATTTAGAATGCCCTGTTACCAATGAGGACTATTAGCTGCAGGTTAGGTTCTCGCTTCTCTTTTTAATTTTAGGCTAAAAATCAATTTCATTTCTAAATTTTTTTAGAAGTAACAATTTAGTTCAACTTTTATTGGTAATGGTTTAATTTAGGAACTAAATGGTTACAAATCAAAGTTTAAGGACCAAATTGGTATTTTGATCTAAATTGAGGGACCAAAAGTGTTTTTTACTCTTAATTTTATTTGAGTTGTTCTCTTTGATTTTTTTCCTGTGGTGATGTGAGAATATTGAAGAAAGTCATGTAGTTGTTTATATAAGTTTTTTTTCCTTCTAATTTCGAGATTGATAGTATAAGCACTTTGTTGATTTTAGTTTTTCTTTTTCTTTAATAGTTAAAAAGTTACTGCTATTTTATTCGTAATTTTTGTAGTGGCTTATTTTCAAGCGTGAATAACTTTATTAAGGTTGACTATGTTGGTCTTAAATACTCAATTTTGGTATTTTCAAATTTTAGAGTGAGCATAGGATGACTTTTGAAAATATGTATATACATACACAGTACAAATGATATACATATATAGTACTAATGATTTTAGAAAAAAAAGGGTTCTTTTTTTAGTGGTTTTACATGTTTTCAGGGTGTATTTTTTTTTTATTGACTTTTGAAGTATTTAATCCATTTTTAAAAATAGAAAAATAAGGAAAATTATTTACACAAAATAGCAAAATTTAATCTTTTTTTACAGAGACTGATAGAGGTTGATAATAGACAATGATAGAATTGATAGAAGTCTATCAATGTTTATTAGTATTTTTTTTTGCTATTTCTGTAAATAATTTGACATTTTTTCTATGTGTGAAATTTTTCAACTCAAAAATATTTTAGTAAGATTGTAACTTTTGGCAACTATTTAAAATAAATGACTTTTTAATAAATGAGTTTGAGAGAAAAAGTAAATCTGAGAGAAATACTTGAAATCGATATATTTTTTTAAAAGGGTTTTTGAGTGTTCAATTGTAAATATCTCAAATTTTCATAATGTATAAAAAATATCCAAATATCTCCATACTACCCTTCCGAATCTCTCTACCTTTGCTCCCACCAAGGCATGATCAACCACCACTACCTACCACTGGTGATTGCCAAAGCCGATCGGGCTTTCGCTACCACCACCATTGTCGGCGAATGGGGACCGATGGGCGATGAAAAATGACTAATTTGTCGATGATCACTGAAGTGGCGTTGGCCACCAATCCCCGAACTCGTTGCTAGTTACTGAAAAGCACTTAAAATGTGTCTCTCTCGTTTTCAAATTTGGGGCTATTGTTGGTAGTTGATGTGATTTGATGTGGTTTATTTAGTCAATTTTAGGAAATCAAGTTACAAGAGCAGTTCACATTGAAATAAGCAAAAGTTGGTGTAAAAATCCAAATTTAAGAATTATAGAGTCTTAATTATTTTGATTAATAGAACGCATTGACTTTTTCTTATGTTTGCATTTTCTCAATTGAATGCTTGATAACCATTTAATTGTTTTTAGGCTTTTAAATATGCTTGACAAAGAGATTTCTAAATCGGGACTATCATGATAGACTGATGTTGGAATATGCGTGAGAATGATAGGAAAACATTAGAGGATAAGAATGAAGAGGCTCGATGCTACATTTTTTTAGTTTCAATTGTATGAAAGTAGAATTGACTTTTAGACATAAGAAAGGGTGGAGCTCGTAAGAGGAAACCTGGATCATAGACCTTCTAGGCCTAAGTTGATACATTGATTTAATTGAAAGAAAATATTTTGAGTCCATAACAATATTGAATGAGATCAATACCCGAGGACATCTTAGTCAAGTGATTCTCTAGTTTCAATATTTATTTGCTTTCTTTAGTTTTATGTTTATAAACCATCTTATTTCAATTCCCTAAATAAAGTTAAGACGATTGCTTGATAGCTAGTCAAATCTAATATCTAATTCCTTGAGGATGATACCCAGTATTGGGATTTTTTTAATTCGATACGTACATTTGCGCGTGCCAATTTTTCGGCACTATTGCCAAGAGATTAGTCTTATTTTATTTGACTAATATTAAGACGGTAAAATTGATTTTAATTTAGGGTGTATTTTTGTTTTTATTTTTATTTTTGTTTTTGTAGTTCATGCGACATAGTTACCGGTCTGAACTTCTTCCTTTGATCTAGAGATAGAATGACTTTCAGATGAAACATAAGAAGAAATTTAAGACCCATGTTCGATTCCATGGTTGTACAACCAGTACCCAGAACGATTCTAGACCACTTCCAAGTAGTGTTCCTGCAGTCAAACCTGGGATTACACATGCGCCTCTTGATGTCAATAATTTTGAGTAGAAGTCAGGACTTATCCAAATGGCACGAGAATGTGCATTCCGGGGAAGTCCAATTGAGGACCCCCATAGGCACATATGCTTCTTTCTGGAGATTTGTAGCAGGGGATAGTGTTACTCCGGATGCTATTCGCTTACGTATATTTCCATTTTCTGTGTAGGATAAGGCCAAAGACTAGCTTAAGTCTCTTACACTAGGCAACATCACCACCTGGATGGGCTGGCTTAGGTGTTTCTGAACAATTTTTTTCCTCTAGCAAAATCAACAAAGCTTAGGACTGAAATTGTAACCTTCAGGCATAGTGAAGGTGAACAATTATTTGAAGCTATGCTTAGAAAGTGTCCTCAGCACGGCTACCCAGGTTGGTTGCAAATCCAGCTGTTTTATAATGGTTTGACAGAACCCACTAAATCAATGCTTGATGCTGCTGCAGGAGGTTTGATCTTCTCAGAGACAGTAAAGGGAGCTCGAATTTTGCCGGAAGACATGGCCACAATGAGTTATAATTGGCCATATGAGTGAGACACCATTAGAGTAGCTAGTTTACATGGGCTTAACGAGATACTGCACTAAAAGTTCAAACGGCCACCCTGACTAATGTTGGGATGTATGTCCTAAAGCCTTGTAGTTATATGTTATGTGAATCAATGGTTGATTAGTTTTATATGCAATAATCCATTATACAAAGATCTAGGATTATCCGATGTGACTTAAACATGTATGTGGAGACATCTAGGTGGATCATGTTTAAGTGATAATCTAAATGGTTTGTAGTATATGGATAAGGTTGGGTGTTTTATCCTGTAATACTACTGATATGACCCGTTTTGTAGTTGTCACAATTGTTGTAAAGTGCTACAAATGACCTGATTCTGATAATTTATGTGGAGACATGTGAGTGGGGGTATCCTATACAAAGAGTTTGTATAAGATCAAACCACGAAATGAATAGTCTCTCTTTACAACACCGTTGCTAGAAGAGACTTACATTTCACCAGGATGACTATAGGTGACTTGACTTGAATCCTAAGTGAGTTGTGAACTCTTGCCTATGAGGGCGGTCTTTCGATTTGTATGGGTGAAAGTGGCTAGATTCGTCAACTCAATAAGCCTATCATTTTGGGAATTCATCTGATTGGGGGACGCTAGGAACATAACTACACAAGAAGGAATTCGCTCCTTCCCTATTGTTGAAGGATCTCATTGAAGAGAATCTTGAGTGGAAGTGAGATCGTCCCAATTTCTTATTTTTTAGAGAAAGTAATTTTTACAAGAAAAGAAAGAACAAATTGTACATTTACATAAATTATAACATGCTTAATTTACATAAATTATAACATGTTCTATCAGTAGTATCACACACACGCACACACACACACATACGGCACACACACACACACATACACACACATACACACACACACATACACTCGTTCTCTGAAGATACTTTAGGACCCTATCATTCGTAATGATGTTATGGGCTTCAGTCAAACCCATGTAGTGATCTGGTGGGTTCATAACCCTCCCACTACGTCGAGGCAGTTCTCAACTATTAAGCTTGGTTGACTAGACATTCCGACCTCATCAACTCTTGTTGATCTGTCGGCCTGTTCAACAACTCTTGTTGAACCCTTAGCAGTCTCAGTCTCACTAGAGATCTTACGTAAAATGAGCTTACTTCGTGTCTTATGATCCCTCATGTGATCTTCTTCCAAGAAGATAGCATTAGTGGAAACAAACACTTTGTTCTCACTCGGATCATAGAAGTATCCTCCTCTCGTTTCCTTGGAGTAGCCCACAAAGAGGAAAACCTTCGAACGTGGTTCCAACTTCTTTGGGTTAGTCGCTAGCACATGTGTCGGACAGCCCAAATCCTGAAGTGGTGTAAACTACCTTTACGGCCTCTCCATAACTCAATAGGTGTTTCATAAATACTTTTCGAGGGAACGTTGTTCAGGATATAACATGCAGTCTACACTGCATAACCCCAAAACGAGTCTAGAAGATGAGCATAACTCATCATAGACCGAACCATGTCCAACAAGGTCTTGTTTCTTCTTTCTGATACACCATTCTGCTGAGGTGTACCTAGGGCCGAGAGTTAGGACGAAATCTCATGTTCTATCATATAGTTTTGGAATTGAAGGTCCATATGCTCTCCACCATGATCAGATCGTAGTGTTTTTATCTTCTTACCTAACAAGTTTTCAACTTCAGCCTTATACTCCTTGAACTTGTCAAGAGCTTCAGACTTACGTTGCATTAGGAAGAGATACCCAAACCTTGAATAATCATCTATGAAAGAGATGAAATATTCAGACCCACCTCGAGCTCTAATATTCATCAGACCACAGAGGTTTGAATGTCCAAGCTCCAAGTCTTCCTTGGCTCTGTAACCTTTTCCAGTAAAAGGTCGTTTGGTCATCTTGCCTTCGAGACATGATTCACATACCGGCAAGGAGTTTTCTTTTAAACTCTTTAGAAGTCCACTTTTCACCAACTTCTCAATCCTATTGAGGTTGATGTGACCTAACCTTAGATGCCAAAGATGGGCGTTTTCCTTTGGAGAAACCTTTGGTCTTTTAGATGTTGTTTCCATACTGAACATTTCAGTGTTAAATAAAGCTTTTATGACTAACGGCCTTAGTACATATAAGTTATTTTCCATTGAAGATAAAAGTTACTCTAGGGATAACAGGCAATTGCATCATAGGAATTACAAAAAAGGGGCCCAGCTATTGTTTCGTCAATTTATCTTGCAAGGATTAGTCATTGGGGATCTCTAGAAACAGGGGTCAAGGTCTGCCAGTGAGACGATGGAGGATAAATATTTCCATATTGATATTTTTGTTCCAAGCCAATTTTGGAGCAGCCTTGTGATAATGAAACCAACCGGCAGTTGGCCGAAATGGGCACTAAATACTTTTCGGGGGAATCATTCGAATTAAGAACATAAGCCCGAGCTTCTCGGTCTGTCATTATACTCCGAACCAATCTCCATTCCATTCTTGAAAATAAACACTTTATTCTCAGAAAAGAAGACGGTATAGCCTTGTTTAATGAGACGAGAAACCGAGATTAAGTTACTCTTTATATGATGAACTACAAACACATTATCCAGTAACAGATAATGTTTCTTGTCAACAACTTCAGCCTGCCTACAGCAACAGCTGAAACAACCTCACCATTACCGACTCGAAGAGTCATCTCTGCCTGTGGCAACGTTTGCCAGGAACTGAATCCTTGGTAAGAGGAACTGACATGATTGGTAGCACCTGAATCAAGGATCCAGGCAGAATCATCATTCTCTACCAGACATGTCTCCAAGACCAATAAACATATTTAGTGTCTTGTCTCCTCTTTTGGAGAGTAGCGGGATAGAGGTCGTTTGCCACAAAATTCGTTTCACGCAATTCTTTCCACTGTAAATAATCTGTCATTTTTAAAAGCTTTAAACAGAAATACTAATGAGTTACTGAAAAGAAAAACACATTAACCTATGTTAGGTTTTAAGCAAATACCCGTTGTTAAAAAAAAAACAACATCCAATAAGGTTTTAGCAAAACTAACATGAACCCCGTGTGATTACGGATGGATCAGCACCAGTCACCAGGTGTTCTAGTAATTTGATTGTGAAGATGCCAGAATCAAGCGACCCGTGTTGTATGTCGACGTTCATAGTTCGTGAGATTTTCCAACGGGCTGGGGATAGGTCCGACTTTGAACGATCCACGTCACAGTAGTGAAGTAGGGATGGTACTGTGACTGTCAATGGCTCTAGCCAATTCACCAGCTTTGTCATTAGTGTGCATGACGGAAGTGAATCGAACACGAATATGTGGCCTCTGTTAATGTCCATTGCAAGGACCATCCAATGGTCACTGATATTCATCGCCGTATAAACGAAATCCATATCTGCCCATTTGACATCAAATTTACTGGTGACGTAGTTCTTATACGTGTCTTCATCTTCCTATGCTAGAGCAGCCTCTAGAAGTGTTTTATTCTTTATTTGTTTAAATACCCTGCCTTGAGCATTAAGGTGACTCTGTCAAATAAAATGAAAAGTTAAGTAAAAAAGTAAAGACTAGGAAACTTAACGAAATATAATGAGAAGTTAAGAAATGAAATATCAAAATTTACCGTTACACCAATTGGCAAGATGGTGAACTTGTGCATGCACATGTCGGGCCGGATATAAAATTTGTTTTTCATAAAATAAAATAAAGTATTTATGGTCTGCACGAAAAATTACTATGTCAATAAAAGTACAAGATAGCCAACATGTAAAGAAGTAAAGACTTGGAAACTTACATCGCACTCGACCAACGAATTTAGGGTAATCAATTCCTTGAAGAATTGCTTGGCGAGTGGTTTAAAGGAGTTCTCTCGAACCTCGTTGTCTGTATGTTCGTCTGAGATCCAACCCATCATTTCTATAAGGATATTGTATGGAATATCATGTGTTACGTTATATGTGACGATCGCTCTGGATAGTGACGTAGCTACACCTGGGAGAGGATGCTTAACCACACTTTTCTTCTTTACTTAAGCTGGGGGTGTATATTTATCAACAGGTTTTCTCTTACGACTAATTCTTCGAGATTCCTACATAAACAGATAACAAAACATTACTCATCAAGAAATATAAAAATATAAACAAAGATTACTGATCAATAAATTACTCACAAGTGTAACTTCTTCTGTGGTCGTAAAAATCCCAGAAGTGTTGGCCTCTGGGATGCCAGACATGTCAGCCTCTATATGTGGCATGGTGAGTAAGACAGACATATCGGGCTACGTTTGTGGGACGTTAACCTTTATAGGTTCGACGTCAATTGGTGATGTCGTGGTGGTATCAGGCTGTAGAGGGGGTGGGAGTAGCTGAACTGATGGTATCAAGCTGTAGAGGGGGGACGAGAGTGTCAGAGGCAGTCACATTATTGGTATCGGGATCCTGAGATAGGATGGGTGATCTGGTCGTCTTCTCATTCATCGTGGTATCCTTCAATTAGTAAAGTAAAATGATGAGTTAACGAACACATAAAAACTAAACACATAAAAACATAAAATGATAGTAAATGCAAACTTTGCACATAGACTGCAACAATGACAGAATGGCCGACAATTGCCCTTTCATGTTCGTCATGTTTCCCTCCATACTGGATACACAACTATCTAAACCCGATATACGGCCATCCAACCTCGATAGTGAGCTGTCAATGGTCCGCAGGTACGAATAAATAAATTCGTTGGGATTGGCTTCCTCCCTACGGCGGGCAGCACACTCAGGACACTCCTCATCCATAGGTCGCTCTCTACGGAAGTCCGCAAGATAGACATCAAGTTGGTTCAACTCTTCCTCCTCGCGTACGTCCCCCATCACATAATGGAACATATCATCACTAGGTGTGTATGTCCCTCCTTCCACCCTTCCATATTCAGCATCCTCGTGCTCAGAATGCTCAGGTTCATCTCTTCCCTCCACTCTGACAACTTCATCATTGTCATCTCCACGGTGATCATCACCGTCACTTTCACTTTCAGGACTACCCTCATCACTAGTCGACCTATTTCCACTTTCAGAACTATCATCATCCGCACCTAGATCAAATATAGGTCGTCTATCCACTGGGGTATCCCGAAACTCCCTTTCAGCATCTGACATGACAGTGCCCTCTTTAACCTTTATCTGCATTAACAACCCAGTAAACTGGCCAAAAACTTGGTGACTAAAAATTGTGAACACAATATGCGATGCATGTCTTAGGTTATGCGTTTAAACTCATGCGTCGGTGGTCATGCGTTGGAATGAAAATATACGTTGATCTCTTATGCGATGACCATGCATTCCTGTCATAAGTTTTCTTGCGCTCTTGCCAAGTATAACACGAACGCAAGTTTCTTGGGTGATTCGAGGTCGAACTTAGGAAATTGTAACTAAATTCTATGTGGTGATGTGTTTGCGGCAGATGAATAAAAGAATGATAAGGGTTGTAAGCTAATAACTACTCCTACTCCAAGCAGTGAGAATACGAATGAAAGGTAGAGACACGGAAACTGTTGACACGTAGTAAAATGCATGGAAAAATATATAAAATGTTAGGATGCCTTCACTGCAACACTAAGCTTGACCGCAAGAGTAACCCAAGCCAACATGAGCTATGCGATCATGCTACAAACACTTGTGCCTAATTCTAGGACACATGCGATGTATATGCGATAGTGCCGAGAAGCCTATTTCTAAGCCTCCATAACCCGCTCACGTGCTCTCACACATAACTGTGATGACCACATACCACTGTCTCCTACTTCTAGATGCATGCAATATCCTATCTGTAGGGTGCATACGCTGTGTAATAGCAAACAGAGCTTATTCCTAAGTTCTCAATTCTTGATTATGCGATCTAATTCACTCTCCCAAGACTTATATTTGGTTTTTAGACTACTCTCCCAAGTATGCCTAAATGATGAATGATGCGCTCATAAGACAAGGTAATCGCATAAACCGGGCTGACGTAAGAATATTCCTATTCCTAGTGAACACTTGCTTACATTGCTTAATGCGACCAACCACTTACCCTCTCGGGCAGTTAGTTGTTGCTGATATTACTCATAGACAAGTATTGCGTTCGCTTATAGACAAGCATTCCTACAGCTTCACACTAAGCAAGTAAGATTTTCTCACAACACTCATGCAACGTACACCTCTCGGTGGTTTGCTACTTCATATTCCTGTGTCACATGATTGAGTATGCGATACTTTAACAATCTTACTCAATGATGCAATGAAAGTAAAGGATGCTGAAGATGGAGATGGAGTCGAAGGAAAATATAGAAATATATTGATCACAAAACGTATTAATTCCTTAAAGCATAATGTAATACAATACAAAAAAAGAAGAGAAATGGAAGAACCAGTTGGAAGCAATGTCTTGCTTTCAGCAGATGTGTGTCAAGGCTGCTGGTGGTACCATGGATGGGCGGTGGAGCAGACTCTCTCGAGTTCTAACTTTGGTGAAGGCTTCGGTTGTCACTCAAAATGTATGAAGAGGTTGAAGAACTCTCAAGCTATCTTCTAACGATTTCGTCTGGATCACAAGGATCCATCCGAAGGTAGAAACTTCGATGATATGAAATTCTACTCAGCGGCTTCCATTTATAGAGTTTGATCGCCGACAGAATTAATGGACCTGCTCTGAATCTGACACTAGCTGCGCGATGGTTCTTTTCTAAATCTCTGCTACTAACGTTGTGGTAGGTGAAATGTCAACATCATCTTTTGATACTCCCGAGATATACATTCATGTTGCATTTCACCAACCTTGCGATCATCCCTCTATTATGGTTATTATTTTGTAGCCGCAATCTCTCTGCGATGATCGCATTCGCTTGACGGTCGCAACTTTCATGTGTGGACGCATGTGGTTGATGGCTGCAACATCTATATGATGACCGCATTCGCTTGACAGCCGCAACTTCAATGTGATGGACGCATGCATTAATGGCCGTAACATCCATGCGTCAAACATATGCGTTCGCATCTGCGATGGAGAGATCCCCGCATGTGGTCGTCTTTGCGATAGCCTGGCTTCTGCGCATGCGATCGCTTTCTGTGATTGCTATAAAAAAAACAATTGAACGCATAATAACGCATAATAGTGGGTTACCCAAGATTCTTAATGTCGATGGACGAAAACTCATTTTCTCATGAATTCCAAACATAATCGCTGTATATTCTGCTTAACAACCCTCATAATTCTAAATAAAAGACCAAAGATGACGTGCATTTCTGTATCTCATCAACTAGTTAGTGTCAATTTAACAACCAGATAAACATATTATGCATAGAGTAAACGTACATTGTTAGACTCGAATATCTCTCTCTCGAGTACTTTGAAGGACAGTGAGTGGGAGCATGACCATCGTAATATGCGGAGCAAAGCTACTTGCTCCTTCGCTCCGCAATGTTCCCAGCTATTGATGAAGCTAGGATCTCGTACGTCCATACCTAAATAAAATTTAAAATATATTAAGAATAATAGTAATGTTAAATCAAACAACACGATTATTATGTTAAGTAAATTTACCTAGAATGCTTGTGGAAATCCATGTAAAGAGTACTTCACAACATAATTTTTATTTCCTTTAACTCTCGTCTTGTATAGACTGCTCTTATCATTCAACGCAGTCTTTAGGGCATCCAATGTCCTCTCCCAAATAATGGTACCCCAATCAAGACTGTTGTAGTACTCTAAGTTTTGAACGTCCTTGAAACGTTTGAGGTCCACTGCATTTTTCTTTTTGTTTTTCCCCATCATTGCGACCACAGTATAGTAAACTACTGTGATCTTCACACCATCATCATCATTTTCAAACTCCAAGTCCTTGTATTTTTCTTCAAGTTGACGGAGATGTAAGGTGTCCTTCATCATTCGATTACAAAAATACATCAACAAAAAGTCATCCTTCGAAAAAGTGACAACCTTTCCACAAATAGAAAATGACATTGAATCTGATCTCATCCTCTTCACTTCTCTCAGCAACATGTGATAGATAATTGGGCTGTTAAACACCATGTCAACGTCTACAAATCACCTAAAAATTGTTCTCTTGAACATGTTCAACTGCTTTGGCGTAAGTTTCTCTTTCATAATCTTATTTGCATTAGCAATGTGGGCCAAGCTGGTTACTTGACCGGGAAATCGGTCGGCTTCGGGTATTCTGAAATGTGTTGCCATCTTAAATCACTCTTGCATGAAATAAAGATTCAATCAGTAAACTCCTTTAGAAAAAAAATGTAAAACAACATTTTTTTTAAATCTCGCTGGTGTCGCTCTCTCCGGTGTCGCTCTCACTTTTTACTCGTCTTCAACCATATAATAGATCGAAAACAAGAAAAACAAACAAAAAAACCATAGGTTCACTTATATCGCTCACATTTTCTCTCTCCGGTGTCGCTCTACCAATTTCACTCTCACTTATCTCGCTCACAGACTCTTTCTACTCGTCTTCAACCACAGAACACATCGAAAACAAAAAAAAAAACAAAAAAAACCATATCAGTGTATTTCTAAACCCAAAACGACCCACAAAGCCCCATTATCAATCAGTGTAAGAAATTTTCAGGCATATATTGAAAGATTTACCGATCAGATTCGATTTTTCGGCTGCAGTAGAATTGTTTGCAAGCCAAAATGATGGATTCTAAAGAGTTTTTTAGTTTATGAGCGATACGAAGTCATTAGCCTTTGAAAATTTGAATGAAGAGTTTTTAGTTTTGGTGGGTTCTCAGTAAAAAGGTAAGAAGACAAAGAAGTAAGGGTAATTTATGTAATTTTGTATGGCGATGATGTCAGCAGAGGGGCAATTGACATTATATTTTAAAAATTGGTCATTTGACATTTTGGACCCAAAAATTGGGTCATTTGTACAAATTTCCCACAATTAATATCATGTCTTATCCATAGTAGTTGTGAGTGGTTTTTTTATAAATTATTTTATGTTATTAAAAGTATTATTATTATGGTATTAGATAAAACCATTGTTAAGTTTGATTTTAGAGAAATGTTTGAGATAAATTAATTTTATGGTTTTAGCTGGAATATGTATTCATGTGACTATTTGAGAATTCTGAAAAATCTTGTGACTTATGTAAAAATTGCTTGAGGTTATAAAATGTCATTTTGTAGCTTGAAAATAGTTCTAGATAAGCTTATGGACAATGAGTTTTTGATTAAAGTAGTTTTTAATACACTAAACTCATGTATCTTTGGTGATTACCCATGTGCTATGTAAATATGTTTCCATAGTATATATAGAGAGAGGTGTCCTCGGGAACTGCTTGGCATGAAATAGGTGTCGTTAATTTTATCTTACCCAAAACAAATGAAATTATAATACTATAGCTACAACTAGAACTAACATGTAGTAATAGTGGAGTAAGAAGTCGATCCCAAGAGAACCTCTATTAATGAGAGAAATAAGAGAGATTGTGAGACAAGATTCAATTGAAATGAAATCTTGAAGATTTTATGTAAACTAAGCAATTCTATCATTGACTTAACAAAGAATCATGCAATTAGATTCTTCAATAGTTCATTAAGAATAAACTCCTAATGTCCTAATTAGCTAATTTGACAATTAACCCTAATCTAGGTCTTAATTGCTTCCTAAAGACATTTCACAATTAATTCCTAAACTACATTAAATTCATGGGTTTTCTTAACTATTCCAATCTTGAAATCAAAATACTGAAAATTCAAGATTGATTGCATGAACGTTCTGAATTAATAGATTCTTTAAAGAAAAGAGGAAAAGAAATCCATATTTTCTATCAAGACTACTAATTTGCAACCATAATTACAATTTTGTTATAGAACCATGTAATTTTTGCAAACAAAAATTAATTAATCTTGAGTTGTCAATTCAATCTTAGTTAATTTTATTCTAAATCTCAACAAGAACATTCAAAATAAAGTAATTACATGAAAGAAAATTCAAGGAAAAGTCTCAAGAAAGTGTCAATCTACATAATTCCCCAAGAAAAAAGATTACCTACTCATAGATGATGAAATTCTTCAAAGTAATCCATTGAAAGTTGCATATTTGATACAAAGATTGAATACAAATTGATTGAATCTCTCAAAAAAATTATAATAATCGCTCTGTAAATTTGGTCTCTCTCTAAAAAAATGGGTTTTCTCCTCTTCTCTTTCTCTCCCCCTTTTGCTAAAGAACTGAACCAAAATTTATACCAGCAGCATAGTGTCGTGAGCCGTGGGGATGAATTGCGTCAAAATCTGGAGCGTTGCAACATTGTGAGGAGCATTTCAATGCATCGAGTTTTTGCAGCAAAAGTGACCTTTCTGTCTTATACTCGTTCCTCGATGCACAATGATGCTTTACTTGATACACGATGTTGGATGGCCTTTACTTGATAGCTTTTACTCGATAAAAAATGAATAAGAAGAAACTCGATAGTACTCGATGATACTCGATGCTTAATAACATGACAGCCCTTACTCGATGGTCGATTACTCGATGATACTCACTGACATTTACTCGATGCATCGCTCGATGGTAAACTATAGAATACTCGATGCTCGATAGCCTTTTACTCGATGATATTTGATGATACTTGATTCTCACAATTTGTTGATTTTCTTGGTCATTTTTTATCTCTTTGGCCCAATTTTCTTGTAATGACTCCTAAACGCGTCGGGGATCGTTTTACCTACAAAATTAGCAATTAAAGCAAATAATCAACACAATTTTGGAAAAATTATCATAGAAAATATATACCCTTTAAAAACCTAATAAAACACCCCCAACTTAACTCTTGGTCGTCCCGAACAAGTCTAAACTAGAAATATGCATAAATTCAAGCAAAAATGGATTGTTTATTGTTTATTCAAAGTTTCATTCTTTTATTCAAAATTGACAAATTCAAGTTGGTACATTTTCATCTTCACATCCTAATGGTCTATACATTCAAGTGTTTTTACACAATGAATTGATTTTCATCTCTTTTTTCAACAATCGAGGAAGTAAGGATATAAGCAAACATTTAGAAATTCAAAGCTTTGCTAACAAAAGGTTGAAGCTTATTTTTAAAAGAAAAGGTCTTTTTCTTGCAAAATCATAAAAGAAAAGACTACCTAATTTTAGTTTACTTAAAGTCATAAACTAATAGAAAGAAGGCATCCAACTTTCAATTCTTCTTCGCCTTACACCGGCCCGGTTATCGGTCTATGATATACCTAAATTGCATTTGATAGAGGCAGTTCTAATACAAGGGTGCCTTTTTAAAAAAGAAAAAAAAACTCACATACATAGAACGTAATTGGCATTTCTTTTACTTAGAGGGATAACTTTCACACTTGCACCGCCGGGAACCTATTGATGTGTTGTGAATGTGATGAAATAATGGTAATTGTGGTGATGAGTTATGCGTTGCACATGCAAGTTTTCCTAGTAAAACCCAAGTATAAATCTCACTAGGTTTCCTGGTAAGTCTAGGATCGAACATAGGGACTATTGAGTTACAATGCGTCAGTAAAATTGATTCCTTTGCGGTGACAAAAACAAATAAGTTTGGTTGGTGTTTTGTTTACGTATAAATCCTATGCGACGAATTCAAGTAAAGAGTTGATGACAACGATAAGTACAATGAGTATGCGGTGAACAGGTTGAGAAGGAATTTAGCTAACACTTCCTAAGATTGTGTTCAAGTTATGAGATCATGCTACACACACACAACAGCAAATCATCTTCCAATGCAAATGCCATAATTCTTATTTCTAGAACGCATGCAATGTATACGATAATGTCGATAGGATATATTCCTAAGCCTCTATTCTTGTCTATGCGATGATGAATGATGCACACATACACAAGGTGACCGCATACTATCATATCCTTTCTCTAGGGTGCATGCAATGCGTTAATAGCAAACAGAACTTATTCCTAAGTTTCTATCTCTTACTTACGCGGTTCTAATCTGACTCTCCCGAGCCTGGATTCTAATATGACTTTTCCAAGCCTAGATTCTATCTTTAAACCACCCTCTCGACAATCTCTAAAGGATGAATGATGCATGCATAAGACAAGATGATCGCATAAAGTGAAGATCTCAGGTCATGCTAGCTAAGTATTTCTCAACCCATTTGGAAATTTAGCTACTCATGCGAGATATAGAGAGATTGAGCTCAAGTAGAATTGAGATTTCCATTGTCTATAGATTAAATGCAGACTATAAAATAATAATAAAATGCAAAGATAAGAAGCCCGGTAGTAATGTCTTGCTTCCCGTGGCCTTTTAAACTGTCTTTTCTTTCCAACTCTGCTCAGATGAACATCCTTGCTTCCGCAAGTGTTGGCCCTCTCTCCTTTTGTAGCGCTTCCCAGCAGTCTTCTGAGTTGTCCAGGAATGTCCTCTCGGCGTCTTCTTCTCATTGCTCGCCTCCGCCTTCTAAGTATATAAATAATTACAAACTAATGGCTATCTATTTGTATGTGATCTAACTTCTCTATATGGCAAACTACTTTATCGATGGTGGCCTTCGGTATTTATAGAGCTCAAGGTGAAGAAGCTTTTCTTTCTAATGATTGCAACGATGGGAGGTCATTAAATCTTCTGTCTGATGCGTCGATTAATGGTCACCGAAAAGTTGAATATACTTATTACAGTGTGTCATTAACGACTTGTCAACTAAATTCGGATTCGACCGTCATCAGCTTTCCATCCCATCATGATTTATTATGCTTTCACCTTGATGCGTCGTCTTTATGCGGCCACCTTCTTGAGCGAATTTTCGCGAGCGCATACGATCGCATGACTTTGCAGTTGCCATCTTTCCATGCGCGTGGACGCTTAATTCCTTGGATCACAATTTAATTTGCGCCAACGCAATTTTCCTGCAAAAAATAAGTAAATTAGCAGCGGTTATGCGATGAGAGCATGCGATCGCAATATTCTTAGTTTAACGCTTTTGGACATGACTTTATGTATTTTTACCGTCGCATTCCCTCATTGTTTTACTTATTTGCACTGTAATAACGTGCATTTTTGCTCGTTATCACACCCTCAAATTTAAAACAATGCTTGTCCTCAAGCATAAACTAACGATTTTCTTTAGTGAGTCAGCCGCCTTTTCCTTACCTAGATTTCTCGAGGTGCCTTATTCAAATTTTATGAACCAAAATCTTCTTAATTTCTATCCTGGTCTCTTCCTGAAATATTTCTAATATTTTGGGACCGCAAGTTTAACCTTAAAAAATACTTGACTTGTTTCCAAGATATCGCATGATTTATTTCAAAACTTTTTCCAACCAGGGTGTTTCCAAATGATTTTTATCCTTGCACGATTTAGATATTTTTTTTGTGACCTTGCGCTGATCCACGTGCCTTGCCTTCATTTTGGCTTGCCCCCACGGGTGTCATGCGAGCATCCAACTACGAGCAAGACGCTCTTTCTCAATCTAAACTCATGCCCGTCTGGCAGCAGAGTTGTGATCACTTGTTTTATACGTTGATCACTATTCCTACCTTCATTTTGGCTTGCCCTCATGGGTGTCATGCGGACATCCAACTACGAGTAAGATCCAATCTCAACGTTATGATATATATTCTTTTTTTATTTTTATTATTTTTAAGTTGAAATGTCTAAAAGTAACAAGGTTGAAAATAAATACTGGCACCTCCAAATTTAAACGCAGCAATGTCCTTATTGCTAATAGACTGAAATGATTCATGCGATATACTTAGGAAGTTTTGTAAGGATCATTTTGAAAGAAAGCTGGTGGACCACTAACTTCTAGAAATATTTCATGAATTGACCGTCCTTAAATTAAGTTGATTCTAGTACATGCAATGAGAAATAAAGGTATGCGTTGATGGAACAAGAGACATACGTAGCGGAAAAAGGATCTAATTATACTCTAATTGCTTTTAATTTAAAGGAAAAAAGCATGCAATTGAAGGACAAAAAAAATGGTAAATTAAAAATTACCTTTGAAGCTCTCGAAAACCGCTTTTCCTCACTGAATCTCGACCCGAGCTCTTCCGGACAACCACTAGAGTTGACTACTATCCTCTAGACTCAGAACCAGGTTGTGGGACCCGATGAATGAAGAACCCGAGAGAGAGAAAAAGATGGAAAAAGAAATGGAATTCCATGAGTTTGGGTTGAAAATTTTTCTCCAAAATTTTGATTTTTACAACCCAAATTTAAAACTAAAATTGGCAAAATGGGCAAAAGTTTTTTCATCTAAATTGAAAGCCTAATTTATAGAAAAAAAGCCATGCAACAATTGCATGAAACAAATCCATAAAAACCCAACACCTAGAATCCACTATGTAAGTGGGCTTAATGTCTCCACTATAAGCCAACACCTAGCCCACTATTTTGTTAGTGAAATTATCCAACAAAAGTTTGGATTTTCCCACTAACTTTAGTCAAAGGGCAAAATAGTCATTTTGTCAAAGTCAAACTTTGACTTGACTTTTTATGATTTTTCCGTGCTGACTAATTTTGACCTCTCGAGCATGAATCCGCATTCATTTTCTCGAAATTCAAATCACATTTGAATATAAGGTCAGTCAAAGTTTGACTTTTCAAAGTCAAAAGTCAACTATTTGACTTTTTACATCTTTGACCATTTCCATTATTTTCGAGCTTCCGAATATGAATGTAGTTATATTCTTGATATTTAAATCACATTTAAACATTAAAGTTGTATCTCTAAACTGAAAAACCGACCACTATATCATATATACTTGTCGGTTTCTCTTTTTTCACCTAATTCGAATAATTCGAACTATTCTATCATACTGTTCTAAGTTTATTCCATATGAGCTAGTAGGGGAACCTAATGGACCTATAGATCATGGGCTCCAACGATCCGATATTAGCTGGCTAAAACTCTTTTAGACGGAGCTAATCAACATTCGTTAACTAACGGGTCATTCCACTATAGTTCTGTACTTGCACTCTCCTCACTATAGATATATTTGTGTCCATATGATATAACCATGATTAGTAAGCTAATCCTTCACAGGTTGTTCGTAATCTCGGCTGGGTCATAAAAACCGTTTTATCCCCAATACTACATCTTGTTCCTTAAGGTCCACTAATCCTCAAATGAACAATTGGTTTAAGGTCCAACCTATAAACCGAACCCTATGTTCCCAACTATCCACCTGATCTTACCCTTGAAATGGGAGGGTTATTGGGCCAGCAATAATGAGCTGTCCTCACCTATGTAGATCTAAGGATAATTCTGAGTGAATAGAAGTTCATAGTTAGCCCAAGATTAACATTTAAGTTACCTAGGTCATCAATTAACGAAATAGTCAGTTTTATACATAAAACGGTATTTAAAACGTAAAAAGTGACTATTTCATAGTTCAGTCTTATGTAAACTCTTTGCATAGGATGTCTTCACTTTCATGTCTCTACATGAAGGATCACATCATTTGTACTAACTACAAAATGGGTCGCATCCATAGTGTCCCCAAAATAAGGTGCCCAATCTCATTCATATACTATAAACCATTTTGGTTATATATTTGAACTTGATCCACATTTATGTCACTACATAAAGTTCAAACTACATTAAATAGCCTCAGAACCTTAGTTTATTGGTTTCAAGATTACAATTTCAATAACAATTTTATCGAAAAACAAAACAGAATATGTTTATTAATTTACAAACTAGGAGTTTTAGGACATAAAATCCAACATGCATTTCATCATTGAAATCATAATTGGTACGATAAAAAAATATGCGGTGACTGAATAAAGTAATCTAAATTCACTGATTGCGCCAAACTGAAGAGGATGCAATGATAAAACTGGCAATATTAAATTGAGATGCGAGAGTGCAAAATTTGGAATAAGAGAGTCAAAGAGAGATACAACCCCCAAATTTGCTCTGTTGCCTGCATCATCTGTGATCGCATCCTTCTTTGCAGCGGGTTGATTCCTCGATTGCGATGGTCTGAATGAACTGGTCTTATTTTTCGGTTATCGTGTAGCTCCACCACAATCGTTTCCTTCAATCAGTGCTAAAAGATCAAGAGGGTCAAAAACATGGAAGATAAAGTTGAAAATTTCAAAGATTAATGTTTGTACAAAAAAAAAAAATAAAGTAAGTTTAAGAAATAAAGATATCAAAAGGATACTTCAAATAATTGTGTCCCTGATGAGTTTATGTTGCATAACAACGCAGGGACCACTCATTTCTTCTTCAGTCAGGATTCCTCATGTCCACAGAGGTATTTTTGCGATGAATGTCGCCTCCGTGATACATCTTGACTCTTTGCCTGTTGACCTTGAATGCGCGGGTCCCTTCTTCATTAGTCAATTCGACCGCACCGTGCGGGAATACTTCTTTGATTATAAAGGGTCCGAACCAGCGTGACTTTAATTTACCGGAAAAAAGTCGTAGCCGAGAATTGTATAACAAGACCTTCTATCCAACCTGACGATTCTTTTCGCATAGTCATTTGTCATGTCGGCGTTTTGTGCGTTCCTAATAGATCTTGGCATTTTCGTATGCTTGAATTCTCCATTCGTCTAGCTCGAGCAACTGAAGTTTTCTTGTCTCCCCTGCAGTCTTTAAATAAAAATTGAGCTTCTTCATTGCCTACAGTGCTTTGTGCTCCAATTCCAGCGGTAAGTGGCATGCCTTTCCAAACACTAGCGCATACGGGGACATATCTATAAGTGTTTTATAGGCGGTCTTGTATGCCCACAAGGCATCATCAAGCTTCATGGCCCAATCTTTGCATGAAGGATTCACCACTTTCTCTAGGATCAGTTTGATTTCCCTATTAGACACCTCGGTTTGGCCGTTTGTCTGTGGATGTATGCAGTGGATATTATACCTGAGCAATAATATTTTGATGATACTATTGACAAAGTGGGAGCTTTCGTCACTTATTATGGCACGTGGGGTGCCAAAACGAGTGAAGATATTTCTTCGCAAGAATTTGGAGACTATCATCACATCGCTTGCGATGCACGATACCGCTTCAACCCATTTGGAAACATAATCGATGGCCAACAGAATGTAGTTGTGACCATTTGATGGTAGGAATGGTCCCATAAAGTCTATGCCCCACACATCGAAGAGTTTCAATTCTAAGATAATATTCATTGGCATCGCATTCTTCCATGAAATGTTTCCCGTGCATTGGCACCTGTCTCATCTCATGGAATAATCTCACGCATCCTTGAATAGAGTCGGCCAAAAATATTCACTTTGTAACACTTTTGTTGCTGTACGTTGACCTCCAAAATGTCCACCATACGGTGAGTCATGGCATTGGGCTAGTATGTGCTGGTGAGCAGCCTCTGGTATATATAGACGCAAGATTTGGTCTGACCCCCTTTTGTAAAGATTTGGCTCATCCCAATAATAAGATTTACATTCGTGTATAAGCCGCCTCTTTTAGTGAGCTGTGTAATTCTTCGAAAATTGTTCACAGACCAGATAATTGACCACATCTGCGTACCATGGTAACTCTTCAATTTTGCGCAGCTGCTTGTTTAGGAAGGTTGCGTTCACCTCTGACTGGTTGTGGTCGACTTCTGGATTTTCTAATCTTGATAGGTGGTTTGCAACATGGTTCTCCATCCCCTTGCGATCAATGATTTCCATGTTGAATTCTTGGAGGAGGATAACCCATCGAATTAACCTCGGCTTCGCATCTTTCTTGGTCATTAAATATTTAATTGTCGAGTGGTCGGTGTGAACGATCACTATGGATCCCAGCAAGTAAGCTCTAAATTTTTCCAACGCAAAGATTACTACGAGAAGTTCTTTTTCAGTGGTAGTGTAATTTGTTTGGGTAGGGTTCAAGGTTTTACTCACATATACGATGGGGTGTAGCATTGCTTTTTTCTTTTGCGCTAGACCACCCCCATCGCGTAACCACTAGCATCGCACATCAGCTCAAACGGACGTGTCCAATCAGGTGTGATCAACACAGGTGCGGTTATCAATGTGTTCTTCAGTATCTTGAATGCGTTGAGGCACTATGTATCAAATTCAAACGTTCTATCGGCCTCCAGCAATGCACTCAATGGTCGAGCAATCTTTGAAAAATCCTTCACAAAACGACGATAAAATCTTACATGTCCCAGGAAACTCCTAACAGCCTTCACATTTGTTGGGGGTGGAAGCTTTTTAATGGCCTCAATCTTTGCCTTATCCACCTCCAGCCCTTCCTTGGAAACTTTGTGCCCAAGCACAATACCTTCATTCACCATGAAGTGGAACTTCTCCCAATTCAGCACAAGGTTTGTCTCTTCACATCTCCTCAGTATCTTCTCCAAATTATTCAGACAGACTTCATACATTTGCCCATAAACCGAGAAGTCGTCCATAAAAATTTCCACTGAATCTTCAAGATACTCTGAGAAGATAGCCATCATGCACCTCTGGAACGTGCTCGACACATTGCATAATCCGAACGGTATGTGGCAAAAAGAAAACGTTCCGTAGAGGCAGGTGAATGTGGTTTTCTCTTGGTCTTCAGGAGGGATCATTATTTGGTTGTAGCCCGTATATTCGTCCAGAAAACAGAAGTAATCATTTTCTGTTAGGCGGTCTAGCATTTGATCAATAAAAGGCAAGGGGAAATGGTTCTTCTTTGTCGCCGCATTGAGTTTGCGGTAGTCCATGCAGATCCGCTAGCCAGTGACGGTTCTCATTGCTATTAATTCATTGTTAGCATCTGGGACTATCGTCATCCTGCCCTTCTTGGGCACACATTGCATGGGGCTAGCCCATGTGCTATCGGTGATTGGATATATAGTTGGTGTCCAACCATTTGATTCAACCTTCTTCATCGCAGGGTTTAGTCTGCATTGAGGTTTGATAAACCCGAACCCTTTTTGGTTTTTTTTTAGACATATTCTGTGCATGCAATATGCGGGGTTAATTCCTCTTATGTCTGCTAACATCCATCCTATTGCTTTTATGTACTTCTTCAGGATGTTAAGCAGTGCATTCTCTTGTTCTTCTTGTAGCGCAGAGAAAATTATCACTGGCAAAGTGTCGTTTTGCCCCAAGAAAACAAACTTCAGATGGCTTAGCAAGGTTTTTAATTCCACGGTAGGTGGTTGTTTCAAGGATGATTGTTGTGCTTTTCTCTCTTCATTCAACGTCAATTTTTCTTCTTTGTTTGTTGTTTCCATGATCACATTGCAGATTACTACGAATGCGGTCACACCCTCTCTTTCGTCTTCATATTCGGGCTCTTCTTCTTCATTACAACTGGGTTCATTGTTGGAATCGGATAAGTCTTCATTTTCTGGATACTTTATGGCTTTAATAATGTCAAACCTGAGCTTCTTTCCATTTACATTCAGCGTGATCTCCCCCTTGTACACGTCAATTTGAGTGTGTCCAGTGGATAAAAATGGTCGTCCCAATATGATGGGTACATTCTTGTCCACTTCGTAGTCGAGAATGATGAAGTCTGCCGGTAGAATGAATTTGTCAATTGAGACCAGGACATCCTTCACCTTCCTCTCTGGATGAACTAGGGACCTGTCCGCCAGCTAGAGAGTCACCGTTGTGGGCGTCAGCTGCCCCACATTCAACTGTTTGAAAATTGAAAGAGGCATTAAGTTTATACTGGCTCTAAGATCGCAAAGTGTTTAACCTATATATATCCCGCCAAATGAGCAAGGTATCGTGAAACTTCTTGGGTCGCGCATTTTTGGTGGAATAATGGTGTTTAACTTTTATGTTAACGCCACCTTTGCGAACTTTCCTGTGATCCTTTTCTTTGTCACATGTCCTTCAAAAACTTAGTATATTTCGGCATTTGTTCAATTGTTTCAGTGAAAGGGATGTTGATATGTAGCTGTTTCAACATTTCCATGAAGCGATGGTACTGCACTTCATTGTTTTGCCTCTTCTTAAGTCTTTAGGGAATGGTGGCAGTTGTATCTTCACGGTTCCCTTTTCCATAGGCTTAGAAGTGGACATAACTTCTGGTTGCATCGTCTCATTTTCTGGTGGTTCATCTTGTGCCAATGGGGTCTTAGATTCCAATGCAAATGGAGTAGTCCTTCCTTGGCTCCGACTTCTCTTCCGCTAGTGTCTTTCCACTTCACAAGGTCACGACTTCACATTTTTCCTTTCCCGTATTCCCCAGGTTGCGAGGAAGCTCCGTTGATCTCGGCAACGCCGCTTGCGGTCTACTTTTAAGTTCGCTCGCAATCTGCCCTATTTGAATTTCGAGATTGCGGATAGAAGTCACCTGATTATGGAGTACTGTTTCATTCTTCTCAATATACTGCTTTAATAGGCTCTCCAGAGAAGAAAATGGCGATGTTTGTGAGCTGCTGGCTTGATTTTGCATTTGACCGTTCATTTGCGAAAAAATCCTAGTGGTCCTTCCTTTTGTGCCATAGGTTGATAACTTTGTTGTTGATTTTTCCACGTGAAGTTGGGGTGCTTTTTATACTCGGGATTGTATGTGTTAGAGAAAGGATTTTTCTTTACAAAGTATATAGATTGCGGGTTCCTCGGACATTCTTCAATTGGATGCGAATCTCCATAAGTAGCATAACTTGTGTTTGTCAGCTCGATTGCTTTGACCTGCCCTCTTTGCATTCCTGGGCTATTGATTGCGATTCCCTATATTAGATTCATTATCGTATTCATTTGATTTTGTAGGAATGCAATGGCCTCATTGTTTGCGTCACCTTTTCGAATTTTTAATCGTTGATCGCTTTCCCTGCAATCTTCGTGATTCTTCGAAATGCGATCAAGGATATTTTTAGCCTCATCATATGTTTTGTCAAGAAAACCTTTAGCTGCTACCGCATTGGCAGCCATCTGCAATGCAGGGTTTAAATCGTGATAAAATATTTTCATTTGGAGACAGTCAGGTAAGCCATTGTGCGGATAATCTCGAGGCAATCTTTTAAACCTTGCCTAGGCATCACTGAGCAATTTGTCAATATCCTGTTCAAAATTTGTAATGAACTTCCTTCTTCTTGCGTTCTCGGTAGGGGGGAAGTATTTCTTCATGAATTTCTCTACTACTTGTTCCCAAGACGTTATCTCTCCTGGTTCGAGAGAGTAGGTTCATTTCCTTGCTTGGTCGTATAGCAAAAATGGGAACAACGTTAGTCGAACTTCTTCAGCTGAGATGTTTGGAAACACAAAAGTATTGCAGATTTCGATGAAACTCCGAAGATGGGCATGCGGATCCTCGCCACACCTTCCACTAAACTGTCTGGCCGTCTGAATCATCTACAATATAATCGGCTTCATCTCAAACCTCAATCCGTCCAGAGCTGGCCTCCTGCTGTCTCTTATACACATCTAGATGTGTATAAGAGACAGGTATTGCAGATTTCGATGAAACTCCGAAGATAGGCGTGTGAATCCTTGCACCTTCCACTAAACTGTCTGGCCGTCTGAATCATCTACAATATAATCGGCTTCATCTCAAACCTCAATCCGTCCAGAGCTGGCCTCCTGATTCCTGGGGAGAAATCATAGAGATTGAGCAACGCATAGTTCCGGATGGGTCTATTGCGGTCGTTCGGCAGGAGAATGGGGTTTGCCATGATATTGTTCGCATTTGCTGCTCTGTCTTCCGGTTGTTCCGCCATTCTAGGATTTCTCTCTTGCTATTATTGGCGGTTGTCTCTCTGTCTTCTTCTGAACGTTCTTTCGATCTCTGGGTCGTAATTGGACTCAGGAACTTGACCTTCGCTCATACGATGCCTAGTTCCTGTCTCTTATACACATCTAGATGTGTATAAGAGACAGGCCGTATAGAGATGACGCATTAAGGTGACAGCTTAATAAATCACGATGGGACAGAAAGCTGATGAAGGTCGAATCCGAATTTAGTTGACAAGCCGTTAACGACACTGTAGCAAGTACACTCAGCTTTTCGGTGACAATTATTCAGCGCATCAGACAGAGAATTAATGACATCCCATCAGTGCAATCATTTGAGAGAAAAATCTTTTCACCCTGAAGCTCTATAAATACCGAAGGCCGCCTTCGTTAAAGGAGTTCGGAGAGTTCGGTTCCGCGATTCAGAATTTATAGTTCTTCTTCACCATAGATAGTAGTAGTCTGTAATTTTCTATACTTAGAAGGAGGAGGCGAGTGAAGAGAGAATACGCCGAGAGATCGTCCTGGTTAACTCGAAAGAGTGCCAAGAAGTGTCGAAAACAGAGAGAGGTCCAACCCTTGTGGAAGCAAGAACATCTTTCGGACAGAGTAGAGAAAACTCAGTGTAAAAGCCTTGGGTGCTACCAGGCTCTCTATCCTTACTTTCCATTTCCATTTTGTATTCTGAACTTACTTATAAAATGGAAATTGCATCTTTATATCTGTCCATTCTCTTTACCTTATGCATGAGTAACTAAACTGTCAAATGGGCTGAGAAGCACTTAGCTAACATGACCTGAGATCTTCACTTGATGTGATCATCTTGTATTATGTACGCGTCATTCATCCTTTAGAGATGCTTGGGAGGGTGGTCTAAGGATAGAATATAGGCTTGGAAAAGTCATATTAGAATCTAGGCTCGGGAAAGTCGGATTAGAATCGCATAATATAGAGATAGAAGCTTAGGAATAAGTTCTGTTTGCTATTAACGCATCGCATGCACCCTAGAGATAGGATATGATGGTATGCGGTCACCTTGTACCTGTGTGCATCATTCACCATCGCATAGGCAAGAAATAGAGACTTAGGAATAAGTCCTATAGACATCATCGCATACATCGCATGCGTCTTAAAATTAGGAACCATAGCATTTACATTGGAAGATGAATTGTTGTTGTATGTGTATAGCATGATCGCATAGCTTGAATGCAATTTCAGGAAGCGCTAACTAAATACCTTCTCAACTCGTTCCCCTGCATACTCATCGCATCTTTCGTATTATTAACTCTTTTCTCAATTCCGCCGAATAAATTTTATATTGCAAACAACATACCAACCAACACATTGTTTTATTTGTCAATGCAAAGAGATCTGAAATTACCATCGCATACTGTTCCATAGTCCTTGTGTTCGACCCTAGGCTTACCAGGCAACTTAGTAGGATTTATACTTAGATCTTGCTAAGAAAACTTGCATGCACAACGCATATTCCACTATCGCATTCTACACCATTATTTCATCGCATTAACCATGCATCAAGTTACTATGCCTCAATAAAATTGATTCCTTTGCGGTGGCAAAAACAAATAAGTTTGGTTGGTGTTTTGTTCAAGTATAAATCCTATGCGACGGATTTGAGTAAAGAGTTTATGATAACGAGAAGTACAATGAGTATACGGTGAATGGGTTGAGAAGAATTTAGCTAACACTTCTTAAGATTGCATTCAAGTTATGCGATCATGCTACACACACACAACAGCAAATCATCTTCCAATGCAAATGCCATAATTCCTATTTCTAGAACGCATGCGATGTATACGATAATATCGATAGGACTTATTCCTAAGCCTCTATTCTTGTCTATGTGATGATGAATGATGCACACATACACAAGGTGACCGCATACTATCATATCCTATCTATAGGGTGCATGCGATGCGTTAATAGCAAACAGAACTTATTCCTAAGTTTCTATCTCTTGCTTATGCGGTTCTAATCTGACTTTTCTAAGCCTAGATTCTATCTTTAGACCACCCTTCCGAGCATCTCTAAAGAATGAATGACGCATACATAAGACAAGATGATCGCATAAAGTGAAGATCTCAGGTCATGCTAGCTAAGTACTTCTCAACCCATTCGAAAATTTAGCTACTCATACGAGATATAGAGAGATTGAGCACAAGTTTAATTGAGATTTCCATTGTCTATAGATTAATTACAGAATATAGAATAACAATAGAATGCAGAGATAAGAAGTCCGGTAGCATTGTCTTGCTTCCCGTGGCCTTTTACACTGTCTTTTCTTTCCAACTCTACTCAGATGAATGTCCTTACTTCCGCAAGTGTTGGCCCTCTCTCCTTTTGTAGCACTTCCCGACAATCTTCCGAGTTTTCCAGCAATGTCCTCTCAGCGTCTTCTTCTCTTCGCTTGCCTCCGTCTTCTAAGTATATAAACAATTACAGACTAATGGCTATCTATTTGTATGTGATCTAACTTCTCCATATGGCGAACTGCTTTATCGATGGTAGCCTTCAGTATTTATAGAGCTCAAGGTGAAGAAGTTTTTCTTTCTAATGATTGCAATGATGGGAGGTCATTAAATCTTCTATTTGATGCGCCGATTAATGGTCACCGAAAAGTTGAATGTACTTGCTACAGTGTGTCATTAACGGCTTGTCAATTAAATTCGGATTCGACCGTCATCATCATGATTTATTATGCTTACACCTTGATACGTCGTCTTTATGCGGCCACCTTCTTGAGCGAATTTTCGCGAGTGCGTACGATTGCATGACTTTGTGATCGCCATCTTTCCATGCGTGCGGACGCCTAATTCCTTGGATTGTAATTTAATCTGTGCCAACATATTTTTCCTGCATAAAATAAGTAAATTAGCAACGGTTATGCGATGGGCGCATGCGATCGCAATATTCTCAGTTTAATGCTTTTGGACATGACCTTATGTATTTTTACCGTCGCATTCCCTCATTGTTTTACTTATTTGCGCTGTAATAACGTGCATTTTTGCTCGTTATCACCTATGACTCTTTTCTCGCGGGCCCTAACAAAAACACGATGAAGGTAGCTCTTTTCACCTCTACCCATGCACACACACACGTTAGTGAAGTTTATGTTAAATTGGCAAATTTGCTTTTTTTTTTTTTTTTTTTTTTGTGCTAACAACTTTTTTTTATATATACTAGGCTCTTTTTATTCCTCTATGTCTAGACTTGCCTCTAAAATAAGATGGTTGTTCTTAGACCAAAGTTTTTTATATCGGGGTAACAAAGAAAATTAAGTAGATGTGACATTTCTAAGAGTCTAAAGGTTTCAAATAAATTTAAAGACTAAGTATTCAAATTTTTTATGAAGTTAAAAGGAAAAGAAAGTTTCTTTTGAAAAATGAGTTTCAAATTTTTGTTTGAAAAACTTTGAAGGTCTAAAATTTTGTTTGTATCCTTACTTGAAAGAGTGCATCATCAAAATTTCATTAATAAGAATCAAGAGATTGAGTAAAAACAAATGATGCATAGAATCAAAGTCAATGAGATTCTTGAATGTGCCACCATGAATTTATTCAATTATGAATTTATTCCATTCAAGGAAAAAATGGTCTTTTGAAGAAT
Organism: Benincasa hispida; assembly: GCF_009727055.1. NCBI lineage: Eukaryota > Viridiplantae > Streptophyta > Magnoliopsida > Cucurbitales > Cucurbitaceae > Benincasa > Benincasa hispida. The sequence goes on from NC_052354.1 coordinate 32,906,347, forward strand.
AAAGAATTCAATGGACATCTTTTTCAAAGAATCAAAATTATACCATCAAGATGAATCAGAGTCTCAAATTTATTCAGATATATTATAACAGAATCGCATATATATGTAATCAATCTAAGTAATCAACAATCTATTAACCCGAGCTCAGATGCTCAAAGGTTCTAGACATGCAAAAAAAAATTGTGAGACTATTTTTAAAGCTAATCAAAGAATACTCAAAAGAATACCAAAAACATGTGATGTTTACCTACCCCCAACTTAAAGATGGAACATTGTCTTCAATATTTAGAATTAGCAAATGAATTCAAGAAACAAAAAGGAAGAGATGTAGAGAGAAACTTCTCTGGTTTAGTTGTTGATCATTTATTTGCTTCAGAGAGAATTTTCTTGCTTTTTTTTAGAGCTCTTTTTTCTTTTATTGAGTAAATCACCTACATAGAAAAAGAAAAGAATCAATTATTCTATTTATTTGAAATTCTAAAAATAAAAAAGAAAGAAAAAATGAGAAATGAGAAAAGAAAGAAAAAAATGAAAATGAAAAGAAATGAAACAAAAGGAAAATTTATCCTGTTTTTTGCAAATTTTTATCGTCGTTTGCTCGACATTGGTGAAGAGGGGTATCATGTGTATGATGGATTCGTTAAACGCAAGTCCAAGTGGACTTGGTTTACATGCCCTTCATTGTATAATTTGAGTCTCTGCCCGTTCACCTTGAATATTTTTCCTATTTTTCAGGGAAAATCAAAATTTTCAATTTTTCTTGGTTTTTACTTCTTGGGGTTTTTTAAACAATTTCCCAAGTTCTTGCTCTTCTTTGGAGAAGGGAGAGTTTTAAGCTCAATCCTTCTTACCTACACATTGAAAACAAAGCAAAGATTAAAAGCTTTATTTTTGTTTTTGTCATTACAAACAAATTTTAAATTTGAATTATCAGTTGAAGGGTTTTCATTTATACAAATTTTGTTTTGAAAATTTGAATCTTCTTTTGAAGTATTTACATTTGGGCAAAATTTTTTGTTGAAAGAATTATCATTATCCTAAACCCTAAACCCTAAACCCTAAACAGTGTTTAGGGTTTAGGGTTTAGGGTTGAAGAAGATTCATTCTTTTCAGAAAATCGAAGTGAAGAATTAGAAACATGCTTTTTATTTAGATTATTATGGTCACAAAAGTGAAGAGATGTAGAATCACGAGTAATCCAATCAAAATCATAATGAATGGAAGGGGTTACCAAACAATGAGAACTTTTGCATAACATGCATCATTAATGTGATCAATTTCATCATATGTGTCTATGGAGCAAAGAGAATAATATTTCTCCGAAAATTTCATGGCGTCATAAATATTAAAAGATTTTATCTCTCCATCAAATTCTACTGACAAAGACGCTTCATCTACATCAATTATTGTCTTTGCAGTTTTCATGAAGGGTCTACCAAGTAGAATGTTAGAGGAAGAAGTAGATATGGTTCACCCATTTTTAAAATGTAAAAATCAACAGGAAAGATTAATTCTCTGACTCTCAACAAAACATCTTCTACAATGCCTAGGAGTTGAATATATGACCCATCCTCTAGTTATATGCAAACATTCATTTTCTTTAGGCCATTCAATTTGATATCTTCATAGACATGAAAAGATATGACATTTACTGATGCACAGAGGTTTAGCATGGCATGAGTGATAATTCTATCTCCTATCTTACAAGGTAGAGTAAACATTCCAGGGTCTCTACATTTCTGAGGCAGGCCCTTTTTAACAAAGCAGACACGTTTTTGCTAACAATTACTCTCTCATCTTCTTTCCCTTTTCTTTTCTTAGTACATAAGCCTTTTAAGAATTTAGCATACTTAAGTATTTGTTGAATGACATAGAGCAAAGGAATATTAATTTGCAGCCTTTTAAATGGTCAACATCTTCTACCTTAGGTTTTGCTAGTCTATTAGGGAAGGGGGCCATAGGTACATATGACTCTACATTAGAGAGAGAGTAGTTACGTACCTCAGGGAAGATGGGAGATTCCTCATATTCATTTACCTTGTTATCATGATCAATTACCTTTTCAGGCTTCTTGGGAGTTGGTCGAACTGGGCTAGCTACTTGGGAAGAAGAAGGAATTTCCTTACCACTTCTTAGAATAATTGTGCTTACATTTGCATGCTCTGGTTAAGCGAGAGCTTGCCCGATGACTTACTCTCAAGCTTGCTTACCACACTTTCAAATTGTGTGATTTGTGTGCCCAAGTTTGAGAAGCCTTGTTTAGTCTTTTGTTGAAAAGATTTTGTGTCTTGTTGAAATTGTTTGGTTTCTTGATGAAGTTGAATGTTGTCCTTTTGTAAATTGTGTCGTTCCGTTTGAAATTTTAATGAATGGTCAGTAAGGGATTTTACTGCGTCCTTTAAAGACATTCTTGAAGAGCTGGAAGAAGATGGTGGGTTCCAGTTCTCAAATTTTCTTGAGATCCCCACTTGAAATTTGGGTGATCTCGCCACCCTTAATTATAAGTTTGCCCATGGTCGTCGTACTTCCTTTGGAAACCTCTTATTGCGTTAACTTGAGGTTTACCTTGAGGGCAATCTTTCGAAGTATGTCCATGAAGGAACTCTAATGGGAGAACCTTGAGTGGAAACAGATCGACCAAATTCCATTTTTATTGAATACAAAGTTTCCAGTAAACAAACAACAAGATATGCATTTAATTCTAAGTTACAACATGCTTTAAAAGAAAAGGTTTCAAGAAACCTCACCTTTGAAGACCTTTCTTCGCGTTTTTCCCTCGAACAAATCACGAACAACTTAAAGACCTTCTTCAAGATTAACCTCGAACAAAACCCGGACTACCACAAAATTACCTTGGTGTTCTCAAGGTGAGGACCCAGGAGTGGTGGGCTCTGACTATTTTAGTTAAGAGGGAAAACTTAAGGTAGAAGAGGAAGATTGAGAACTCTCAAAACTCAAGACAAAAACATAGAACTCTTCTGTATTTTTCTTTCTCCATCTCAATCGTTTTACAACCTTAGAAGAAGAAGAAGAAAAACATTTTTCCTTTATTCTCCTTGCCAAAAATTAACCACCATGCACTTACGTGGGTAGAGAGAAAAGAATGGGAAGAGAGTTGTAATTCCATTCCTTATTATCAAAATAATAATAATAATAATAATAATAATAATATAAATATGATAATTAACATATCATATTATATATATATATAACATATAACCTATAGTTTTAATATTGTATCATATACAATATAAACTATAGTTTCTATTCTCTTTTATATGGCATTTAATATAAATCATATTTATATTAAATTTAACAACTATGAATCCAATTCATAGAAACTATATTTGAATCTCATTGAAATAATTTTTTTCCTCCCATTAAGCTATAATGTATCAAATACATTATGACAATTATATCACATATAATTGAAACAACTTAATTATATCACATATAATTAAATTCCTCTATTAATTTGAACAATTCGAATTAATCCAAAAACTGATTATCCGCTAAATCTTATTAAGCCACCAAGGGGATCTCATGGACTTATAGCTTAAAGCTCTAACGGTACATGAATAATTAATTAAAATTTTTAATCACATTATTCACCATCCGTAACTATCGGGCACTTCACTAAATACCGACAAGTGCACTCTTCGCATTATAGAAATATTTTTGTGTCCATTGGATATAACTCCTTAAGTACCACTGATCCTTTCAAACTCCTTAAGTACAGTTAGGCCAAATTACCGTTTTGCCCCTGTAGTTACATCTAACTCCTTAAGTACCACTGATCCCTCTAATGAACAATAGATCATAGTCCAACTATGACTAAACCCCTCTCGGGCCAAGAGAAGGTGTGACGTCACATTGTTCAAGATTCGGAATCATCCCTTAAGGGAGTAATTTATCTACATACCCCTGCCTCGGGGAAGGAGTGAATTCCATCTTGTGTAGTTGTGTTCTTAGCTCCCCAATCAGACGAATCCTTCAAATGGTAGGCATGTTGAGTTGGCGATCTGGCCACTCTCACCCAAACAAATCAAAGAACCGCCCTTATATGCAGGAGTTCATAACTCATTCAGGATTCAGGTCATGTTACCTATGGTCATCCTGGTGAAATGTAAGTCTCTATTATGAACGGTGTTATATAATAAGACTAAACATTTCATGGTCTGGTCTTATACAAACTTTTTTGTATAGAATATCCCCGCTCGCATGTCTATACATGAACGATTAGGATCAGATCATTTGTAGCACTTTACAATAATTGTAACACCTACAAAGTAGGCCATACTCGTAGTGTCACTAAGATAAGGTACCGAGCCTTATCCATCTACTACAAACCATTTAGGTTATCACTTAAATATGATCCATCCGTATGTCTCTACATACATGTTTAAGTTACAAAGATAACATTCGATGTTAGTTTATTGGTCTGTGAATGCAACTAAAATATCATATATTTTATAGACAATTAATAAAATATCATATATTTTATAGACAATTAATAAAATATCAAATATTTTATTAAATATATAATGAGTTTGTTCAATATTGTTTACAAACTGTAGGACCCTACAAGATTTAGAACATCAACCCCAATAGTCCAACCACTCCACATGTTGCACATGTTTTAATTTGGGGAAGTTCTCCTTGAGCAACCTAAGTGAAAAGGGAAACTAGATTAGATAATTGATTTCTCAACTCACTAACCACTTTAGCTTGAACTGATGGGAGATACAAACATGCAATGGAAGCAAACAAAATCAATAAGCACTCTAATAGTTTGAGTTCTAAAAGCATGCTTTGATAAAAAATTAGAAGAGGGTTTCTTATGAACATACCTTTGATGAAATCTCCCAACTTCAAGCTATTTTTCACGTGATTCTAGCTCCAATTCAGTAGTGAACCACCAAGAGATCCTTACTATTCTCAGCCTTGAATTTGAGTGGTGGAACTCTAATTAGAGTGAATTTGTGAAGGGTGTTTGTGTGGGCTTTGGTCAAGATGAATTTCTGCAGCATTCTTCTAAAGAACTCTGAAATTCACACTTCCAATATTCAATTTTAGAGCTTTTATACACAAAGTGCATGCAAGCATTCAATACTCAGCTCAATGCCAGCAGCAACTTCATGAAGAAGTGGGAATTGTGTGTAAATTTGGGAGGAAAACCTCCTACTTGGTGTATATGTGGGAAGAACCCACTCCAACCAAGTTTTCATTTTCGAATTTCAAATTTCAATCAATTCTATAATTACTAAAATTTGATTTAATTAATTCATAATTAATTAATCCAAAATTCAATTTCTCAAATTGAATTGAAATTGAAATTAATTTGATTTAATTAATTAAACATATTTAATTAATTAACTAATTTAATATCAAATATTAAATTAATCACACACCTAATTTTTATTATGAAACTTATTCATGTAATTAATATTTAAATCATTATTTAAATATTATAAACTCTCAATTTAATTTAATTTCAATATATCAAATGTTAATTATATCAAATATAATTATAAAAACCCTAATTTTAATTTGAACTTATTCAAAATCAAACCCTAATTCCAATTTGAACATTTTCAAATTGAAATTCACTTTGAACAATTCAAATTAATATCATTCTAAATTCACTCAATTTATTAATTCAAGGTGTTCATGTTTTACAAGCTAGTAGAGGGACCTTATAGACCTACAGATCATGAGCTCCAACGATTTGAGATTAATTGCCTAAAACTCTTTAACTAGATTAATCAATATTCGTTAACTATCAAGTCACACCACTATAGCTCGATAGTTGCACTCTCCTCACTATAGATATATTTGTGTCCACTTGATTTAAACATAATCAGTAAGTTGACCCTTCACAGGTTGTTCGTAATAACAGTTGAGTCAATATGTTGTTTTACCCTCAATATTACGTCTTGCTCCTTAAGTTCCACCGATCCTCTAATGAACAATTGGTTTGTGATCTAATCACTAAACCAATTCCCTCTCGGGCTAATGAGAGAGTGAGGCCCCTTGTTCAAGACCTGGATCCAGTATTTAAGATAACAACCTTTCTTCTATTCCTAAATCGGGTAGGCGTGAATTCCTTATTGCACCCTATGTCCCTAGCTATCTGCTCGGTCATACCCCTGAAATGGGAGGCCCATTGAATCAACCCTCACTTATGAAAATCTAAGGATAATCCCAAATAAATAGGAGTTCATAATTAGCTCAGGATTAAGATCGAGTTACCTAGGTCATCTAAGCGAAATAGCCAGTCTTAAAGAGTAAACAATGTTATAAAGTAAGAGTGACTTATTTCTTGATCTAACCTTATGCAAACTCATTGCATAGAACGCCCCCACTCCTCATGTCAATATATGAACGAATCAGGATCACCTCGTTTGTAGCATCTTTATAACAAATTGTAACAACTACAGTGCGGGTCGTATCCAATAGTGTTACCAGAATAAGGCACCCAACCTTTTTCTTATACTATAGACTGTTTTGGCTATTTACTCGGACTTGATCCATCTTTATGTCTCTACATAAAGTTCAAGTATCCATATAATAGCCATGGATCTTAGTTTATTGGATTTAGACTTTACAAATGTAATTTATAGATTCAATAACAACTTTATTGAAGAAATATTGAATAACATCTTTATTGATATTAGAATATATTTAACTTTACAAACTGCGAGTTTTAGGACATTCAACCCAACATGAACAACATAATATTCTAGATTCCTTGATCCAAAGTTCGCTGAATTCTCCACCATGGTTTATATTAGTTTACTAGCTTCAGTGGGCGTTTTGTCAGCTAAAGCTCCATCGACAGCTGCATCAATGTTGCTCCTATCAGATGGAAGCAATCTTGAATAGAAATACTGAATAAGATATTGGTAAGAAATTTGATGATGGGGAAAGGAAGTACAAAGTTGCTTATATCTTTCCCAATACTCATATAAGGACTCCCCTACCAATTGCTTTATTCCATTTATTTCTTTTCTAATATTATTAGCCTTAGATGCAAGGAAATTTTTTTCTAAAAACTTTTTCTTAAGACCATTCCACGTAGTGATTGATCCGATCGATAATTAGTACAACCAATCCTTAGCCACATCCTTCAAGGAGAAGGGAAAGGCCCGAAGATTATGTTGTTCTTGTGTTATCCTATGTGGGCGCATACCGTCACATATCAAATGGAATTCTTTCATGTATTTGTGTGGGTTCTCACTTGGATTACCTTTAAAAGTGGGTGAAAGATGAAATAAATCAGGTTTCAATTCAAATGGTACCATAGTCTCCGGGTACACTATACATAACGGTTGTTGAGTGTAATCCAGTTCGGTCAACACTCTTAACGTTTGCTCCCTTGCTTCATCCATAGTGTTTGTTTGTATTGGTTCCTCTTCTTGACTTGATTCTTCAAATTCTCCTTCTTCTCTTCTTATCCTTTCCTTTTGTAGTCTCCTCTCCTCACGGTCAATATCTACAACAAAATCACAAAGTATACTTTGGGAGGAGCAGGTCATGCACCAAAAGATAGTACAATCAAACTATCGGTTTTTTTTTTTGTTTTTTTTCTTTTTCTACAGTAAAGGAATTCAAGGATTTTTTAAAGGCAAATTGCACGGCTCCCCGGCAATGGTCCAATTTGTTTGGCGTGAAATAGGTGTCATTAATTCTATCTTACCCAAAACAAAAACAAAAAAATTATAATACTCTAACTACAACTAGAACTAACATGTAGTAATAGTGGAGTAAAAGGTTGATCCCAAGAGAACCTTTATTAATTGGCCAAAAATAGACTACTTGAATTCCAAAATGAAAAAGATTAAATGGGGGGTTGTTTGTTTAAGAACTAGAAAGTAACTAAGTGAAAAAGATAAGAATTGATATAGGAAATTTATCGATGAGAGAAATAAGAGAGATTGTGAGATAAGATTCAATTAAAATGAAATCTTGGGGATTTTATGTTAACTGGGAAATTCTATCATTGACTTAACAAAAAATCATGCAATTAGATTATTCAATAGTTCATTATGAATAAATTTCTAATGCCCTAATTAGCTAATTTGACAATTAACCCTAATCTAGATCTTAATTGCTTCCTGAAAACATTCCACAGTTAATCCCTAAACTGCATTAAACTCATGGGTTTTCTTAACTATTCCAATCTTGAAATCAAAAGACTAAAAATTCAAGATTGATTGCATGAATGTTTTGAATTAATAGATTCCTTAAAGAAGAGAGGAAAAGAAATCCACATTTTCTATCAAGACTACTCATTCTTACAACTATAATTACAATTTTGTTATAGAACCATGTAATTTTTTCATACAGAAATTGATTAATCTTGAGTCGTCAATTCAATCTTAGTCAATTTTCTTCTAAACCTTTGCAAGAACATTCAAAAGAAAGTAATTACATGAAAGAAAATTCAAGGAAAAGTCTCAAGAAAATGCCAATCTACATAATTCCCCAAGAAAAAGGATTACCTACTCATGGATGATGAAATTCTTCAAGCAATCCATTGATAGTTTCATATTTGACACAAATATTGAATACAAATTCATTGAATCTCACAAAAAATTACAATAATCGCTCTGTAAATTCGAAGTGTGTCAAGACGTTGGCACTTTTCTGTATTTGTCTCTATCTCTTTATCATCAATTGTATTCATCTTCTTAGTCTATCATCCGCACCATGTATCAGACACTAAATATTAATATTGAATATCATGATCATTTTCATCTCCATCTTTCTGTCTATTTTCGTTCCTCCATTAATCCCTTTCTCCATGATGTTTTCTTAATCCCTTGGTAATTAGCATGAATCTCACAAGTAAATTAATATGTGCTAAAGAAATGAATATGTTTAGCTAAAGCATGCTAGACGACATCTTCACCTGTGAGAGCAGAAGTGAAGATGCCATTCCTTCTGTCGAGAGAAGGTTGGAAGAATGCGTTAACTAAAGAGAGAAGTACTTCCAGAGATGGAAGCAACCTTGCATTAATTACGTTCATCCCTGTTTCACCACAGAGATGTGGGAACACGGCCGATCACCAAGAGGTGTACACCAAGGGAAAGCAGAACCGTAATTATGTCTTTAACACAATTAATAACTTGCGATGTTTATACTAGTTATCTTTTCTATTTCTGTTTCATACATAAAGACTTGCCACCGCATAACACGACCCTTCGTATAATCTTCATAGTCAGTCTCAAACTCAGTATCATGTATCATGTATCGTTATCCTGTATCTTGTATCATAATAGCTTAGGTTTACTTTTATCTCACTTTATTTGATTATCGCAACTTTACTTTACCGTAATAGTTTACTTTACTACAATTTTTGATACCTGTACACACACACTTTTTATTAATTGAAAAACCCCAGGTCGCATATATCACGAACGTAACACATTAACTATGCAATCCCTGTGTTCAACCTCGGATCACTCCGAGAAAATTGCGGTGAAATTATACTTGGTTTCAACGCAAGGAAACTTGTGACAATGCATAGCATGCTACAAACATTCCATTAATAATGCATACATCTAGAAGTAGTAACATATATCATAAACTTGCGTTATAATCATCCATGCATTGTGTGACATAAGAAAAGATCAAATTCTATGCCATCAAGTTTATGGCGCCGTTACCGGGGATTGGTAACAGTTATTGTTGAATATGTTTGTGATATTTTGCAAGACAGATCTCTTTGTGCTGGCTGTTTATCGGGAAGAGCAGTCTGACAGCTTATGAGTACTGGAGTGATCCAGAAATTCTAAGCTGTCCCAGAGATCCAGTGTATTTTTCGCGCAAGAGCATATCAAGGCCAAATTAAAACGGTGAAGAAGCATGGCTAACAATAACGAGGCACCTGCAAGAAATCAATGGGAAAATTGGTCAGTGCAAGACTCCATATTTCTTGCTACTGACCGCAACATTCCTATGAGGAACTATGCGGCGCCGTATTTTTATAACTTGTCGCCAGGAATTTCAAGACCCATGGTTGAGAAGAATGTAAGCTTTGAGATACGACCGATTATGCTGCAGATGATTCAGAATGTGGGGCAATTCGAAGGATTACAAGGAAAAGACCCGTATGCTCATTAACGAGCTTTATAGACATGTGCAGTGCATTCTCCATGCCTGGTGTGACTCAAGAACGATTTAAGATTACATCTTTTCCCGTATACACTATGGGATGAAGCAAAAAGGTGGGCTCCATGCCTGGTCGAAAGGTTCATGAATAGATTTTTCCCTCCAGCCGTCAATGCAAGGAGAAGGAGGGATGTGTTGAATTTTGAACAAAAGGGTTATGAAACTTTGAGCACTGCCTGGGTGCGATTCTGACAACTAGTGAAGAGTTGTCCGCATATCGGGATTCCCGATGGCATTCTAATGGAGACCTTTTACAATGGCTTAGACCAACTAACGCAAGCAGTTACTAATGCCTTCGCAGCAGAAGGATTAATGGACAAATCATATACGGAAGCAAATAGCATCTTGGATCACATCTTGCGACATTCAGATGAGTGGATTGATATCGGGTTCGAGGAAATAAGTCTGGAGCAAAAAAGAGCTAAAGATGTCGTTGTGCCAACTGATGCAATGAGCACACTGGTAGACCAGATGACCACAATGACCTCGCTCCTATAGACCTGTCTCTTATACACATCTAGATGTGTATAAGAGACAGCTGTAGCCCAGGTAATTCTTAAGGTATACCACCCTATGACCAACCGTTCTTATCTGATACCTCTTGCAGTACCTCATCTCTGGAGACGTCATTGAAACATTATATCGAAAAGAGCGAGGCAATTAGACAGTCGCAAGCTGCCTCCCTTTGAGATTTGGAAGAACAAATTGGACAGCTTGCGATTGAGTTGAAAAATAGAGTGCCTGGTATGCTGCTCAGCAGTTCAAGAGCATCGGGGCCGCGAGGTAAAGAGCAATGTTAAGCAGTAACATTGAGAAGTGGTAAGACAACCGCCCTTATGCCACCAGTACCAGATTCAATAACAAGACCAGTGGAATTAACCGTCGAAGATGACCAATAAACTAGTAATGGAAAAATTACCAGTTCAAAAGTAAGTACATCTACAATAGATGAATCTCATCAAGACTTGAATTCTAAATCAACGCAACCTCTAGTCATTACAACACAGCAACCACAGGACCTCAATGAACAGCCAAATAAACAAGAAGTACGGCGGGATCCTCCACTTTTCCCGTCCAGGCTGAAAAAGAAAGATAATAGTAAGCAATTTCAAAGGTTCTTGGATGTTTACCAACAACTACACATCAATATTCCCTTAATACAAGCTATGGAACAGATGTCAAGTTATGTAAAATTCCTAAGGGATATTCTGGCTAACAAAAGAAAGATCGGGGAAAATGAAACAGTTGGGTTAACATATGAATGTAGTGCACTGTTTCAGAACAGTATCCCCACCAAAATGAAGGATCCTGGGAGTTTTACATTGCCTTGCTCAATAGGAGGGAAGATGGTCGGAAACGCGCTATGCGATTTAGGGGTGAGTATAAACCTAATGCCCTTGTCGATCTTTAAGAAGCTGGATATCGGCAACGCAAGACCAACTACGATTACATTACAGTTGGCCGATAGATCGATAACGCATCCCGAGGCAAAATAGAGGATGTACTCGTGCAAGTTATTAAGTTTATCTTCCCGACGGACTTTATCATATTAGATTATGAAGCTGACAGAAAAGTGCCTAATATCTTGGGTCGCCCATTTCTTGCAACAGGGCGAGCACTGATCGATGTACAAAAAGGAGAACTCACCATCAGGGTTGACAATCAACAAATGAAGTTCAACATTCTCAATGTATTGAAGTACCCAAGTGATATGGAGAATTTCCAATACGTTGAGGAATTGCGAGAAGAACCTTGGCACGAGCCCTTAGAAGAGTTGGAGGAAAAAAATTTTGGAATTGGCGCAATGTAGAAGGAGAATTACGCCGCAATACAAGTTGAATCAAATTTTGAACCACTCAAGTTATCTGAACGAACATCGCAACGCACTAAGCCATCTTTGGAAGAACCACCCATGCTAGAGTTGAAGCCATTGCCTGTGCACCTCAAGTATGCCTACTTATTAGGTGTTACATGTTATCATATCTGCCTCGCTGAGTAAGGAGAAGGAAGAATCACTCGTCCAGATCCTGAAGAACAACATAAAGGCTTTAGGATGGACCTTGGCAGACATTCGAGGAATCAGTCCCTCGTATTGCATGCACAAGATTCGTCTGGAAGAAGGAAAAACGAGATCGATAGAAAGGCAACGTCGCTTGAACCCTGCCATGAGGGAGGTCGTGAAGAAAGAAATAGTGAAGTGGCTGGATGCAGGCGTCATCTACCTAATATCTGATAATAGCTAGTGTGAGCCCAGTGCAATGTGTTCCAAAGAAAGGGGGGATGACAGTCGTCACCAACGACGGGAATGAATTAATTCCCACAAGAACAACTATGGGGTGGAGAATCTGTATGGATTACCGCAAGTTAAATTTGGCCAATAAAAAGGACCACTTCTCACTCCCATTTATTTATCAGATGTTAGAAAGACGTGCTGGGATTGAATTCTTCTGTTTTCTTGACGGCTACTCAGGGTACAACCAGATTGTTATTGCACCGGAGGATCAAGATAAGACAACCTTCACGTGCCCATTTGGTACGCTCGCATTCCGTCACATGCCATTTGGACTTTGCAATGCGCCAGGCACTTTCCAATGATGTATGATGGCGATATTTTTAGATTACTTGGAGGAGTTAGTCGAGGTATTCATGGATGATTTTTCAGTTTTCGGAAATAATTATGACTCCTATTTATCTAACCATGAGAAAGTCTTGAAGAGATGTGTGGAAACGAATCTGGTTCTGAACTGGAAAAAATGCCACTTTATGGTTGAAGAAGGAATTGTACTGGGTCATAAAATATCAAAGGCAGGATTGGAAGTTGATTAGGCGAAAATCGACGCAATTTCCAAGCTACCTCCACCAATAAACGTGAAAACACTTTGGAGCTTTCTGAGACACATTGGGTTTTATCGAAGATTTATTCGCAACTTCTCCCAGATCACAAGGCCCCTAAGTGCGCTCCTTGAAGCTGACCGTGAATATAATTTTGATGATGCATGCACTGAAGCATTCAACACATTGAAAGATGTGCTCATCACCGCACCCATTCTGATTGCGCCTGATTGGATGCAATCATTTGCATTGATGTGTGATGCTAGCGGGTATGCTGTGGGCACAGTTTTGAGTCAGCGCAAGGACACGGTTTTGTATCCTATCTACTATGCGACTAAAACATTGAATGATGCATAGGATAATTATACAACCACAGAAAAGGAAATGCTCGCAGTGGTATTTGCACTGGAGAAATTCCGACAGTACTTAATTGGAACAAATATTGTGGTCTATACTGATCACTTTGTGATCAAATATCTGATGACAAAGAAGGATGCAAAACCGAGACTGATGCAATGGGTGTTGCTTCTACAAGAGTTTGACCTAGAAATCAAGGGCCGGAAGGGCACCGAGAACCAAGTCGTTAATCATCTATCAAGATTGGAAAATTGCGAGGTTCAGGAGAAAGAAAAAGATATTGAAGAAAGATTCCCCGATGAGCTACTGATGTCAGTAGGTATTAATGTTCCCTGGTATGCAGACATTGTAAACTTCATCATTTGCGGTCAAGTACCAGAGGACTATACTTACCAGCAGAAGAAGAAGCTGAGACATGACGTCAAATTTTATTTCTGGAATGACCCATTCCTATATCGACTTGGACCTGATCACATTTTACATCGATGCGTTCCTGAGCACGAAGTCAAGCACATTTTGGACCTTTGTCATGAGTACCCTTACGGAGGACATTTTGGGGGGCAGCGGATAGCCGCGAAGGTTCTACAGAGTGGCTACTTCTGGCCAATATTGTTTTAAGAATGCCCATGCCCAAGTTGTTCAGTGCGATAGATGCTAGAGAATGGGGAATATGTCTAAAAGAAATGAAATGCCTTTGACGTCAATCTTGGAGGTCAAATTATTTGATGTATGGGGAATCAACTTTATGGGCTCATTTCTACCATCAAAAGGTCATCATTACATCCTAGTCGCGGTTGATTACATATCAAAATGGGTTAAGACTATCGCATGTGTAAAGAATGATGCGGCCACAGTGGCGAAGTTTCTCAAGAAGAATATCTTTGCTCGATATGGAATGTCACGGGCTCTAATCAGTGATAAAGGTTTTCACTTCATCAACCGCATAATCACCAACCTGTTGACTAAATTTAACGTCAGCCATAGAATTGCAACCGTTTATCACCCACAAATTAATGGGCAGACAAGTGTGGGGAAAGTTCAGAAATTGCAACTGAACCAGNGCTGGTCGAATGGCGAAGGGACGCTTACGAGAATGCCAAGATCTATAAGAAGAGAACTAAGAAGTGGCATGACGACCGCATAAACAACCAGACATCCGTCGAAGGTCAATAGGTATTATTGTTTAACGCACGTTTGCAATTGTTTCCAGGGAAGTTGAAATCTCGCTGGTCTGGGCCATTCTGGATCAAGACTAACTTTCTCCACGGCGTAGTGAACTGACAACTGAAGACGGAAACAATGCATCTAAAGTCAATGGTCAACGGATTAAGCCTTATTACGGGGGCGATGTTGACCAACGCATGGATACCATTGACTTAGGCAAGCAGGATTATCCACTTGCGGGGAATGCTATTGCGGTAATTCTGAAAACTTTCTCCAATCAGCATCCCTATCTATGTTTACTTGCTTTCTTTACCGCTTTCTAAATTACGTTATTTATTGCATTATTAGAATTAGCCTTTAATGCTTTATGTATTTTCCTTCAATTTAATTCGTTAATATCTTTCTATGTCAATTCCTTTGGTTCGTAGGCATTAGTAGCGATGTTCTTAAAATTTTTGTGAATGACTGGATGAAAAGTTGAACACCACAAAGTCTTTTTGACTTGCATTATTGATGAATTAAAAAAAAGAAAAATAAAAATTGGTATATAACGCGATGATGGGTGCATTCCATGTTAACAGATACACTTTGCGTCCATTACACCCAAATGCATTGCGTTGAGGGGTGTATTGCGCTCGTATGTGTTCTTTGCCCGTCCTTAGCGAAGATGCACTATGTTGAGGTAGTGTTGAACTGGTAGAAATACTGTGCACCCGTCCTCTAGAAATGCGTTGAGTTAAGGGGTGTGTTGCGGGAATACATGCGTTGTTGCCCGTCCTCTGCAAAAATGTATTTGTGTTAATGGAAGCGCGGTGTAATTTTTAATCGTGCATCTGTCTAAATCAAATTCAAAAGACAACTGCAATTCATTATTTTTCTAGGTTTAATTAAATTCTTTGATTCTTTGTACAGGAACAACTTTCTGTATTGCGTTATTTGTAATTACTTGTATACTTAGTTAATTTTCAATACAACTAAGTAACAATTCTATCCATATGCATGTGCCTCTTCTCTATCATCCTTTGACAACTTTGCGATATTCTTAATCTTTCATTTTTGCGTTATTCATTGCGCTACCATGATGTATAATATGCATACACTTAGTAACATTTCCCACACTTTGTATTTTCTAACTAACACTTAGTTAATTCGTAGCTATAGCAATGCTTTACCTTTTATCCTTCAAAATTTTGCTCAAAACTTCTTTTTGAAATATGTTAAAGTGTTGTCTATTCTGTTCAAACAACGCAATGAGAACCTTGCGCATCTCTAAATTTGGGGGTGGGAAAAGTCTGAGCAGATGAGATCAAGAGTATGGCGGTCTTAAGAAAAATAGCGCTCATTATCTCCAATGATATATATATAATATATATATATATATATTAATAAATTTTCATATAAACTCCAATGTCAACGCAAGGGAAACCTCAAAAACAATCCCAACCTGATATGAGTTAAGTTGTGAAAGAAGCCTGCTCGTAGTTGGATGTTCGCATGACACCTGTGGGAGCAAGCCAAAACGAAGGTGGGTTTCCAAGAACAACGCAATATGAAAGGAGAAAAATGAGAAAGAAAAAATAAAAGAAACAAGAGATAACTCCTCTGAAATGCATGAGTTAAAGTTGAGATTGGCACACAACCGTAGTTGGATGTTCGCATGACGCCCGTGGGAACAAGCTAAAATGAAGGGTGTCACCATTTTCAACAGTCTCTACTAAATGACTCAAAGTTTGACCACCGCATCCAGACGCATCAAGTTGTTTTGACAATTAGAGGTAAACATTCTTTATAAAACTAGAAAAGCATTTTTGAGCAGAAATTTGTAGTATAGAAGAATAAAGTAGGGCTTTGTTTGGAATTAGCAAGGATAGAAGGAAATTGCGATGTTAAGTAATGTGCCTAGGTGGAGCATTCGGAGCAACCAATCAACGCAAAATTTAGGATATGAATTGAGCATTATTGCCTTAGTAGAAGATATGCTTGAGGACAAGCATATATCTAAATTTGGGGGTGTGATAACTTGTAGAAATACAAGTTATTTATACTACTTTATTTAGATATTGTGGCCAAAAGAAAGGAAAGTTGCGTCAATTGTAGAGAAATTGGGTAAGAAATGCAAGAATTGTAAATTGTCGTCAATACACCCACTGACACCATTGCGATGGTAGAAAAGAATATTTCAATTCTGTTTTGCAGGAAATTAAGTCACCGCATGCGTTCATGGCTCAAGATAATCTAAACAATGCATCTACGTCGCATTGCATCAATCATTCAGAAATGAATAGACGATCAATGCAATGACGGCACATGCGATAATCGATCAAGAGTTAAGTGATTAACGCAACTTTAACCACATGCAGTAATAAAAAAACAACACCGCATGTGGGCAAACGATCGAAGATGCAAAAGAGCAACGCAATTACGGAGGATCCAGACATGTGTACAGCTGACCGTTGTGCATTTCTGACGGGATTGATCGCGTAACAGAAGGAATATCCACTCCACCATTTCCAGAATTGCCACAATAATAAAGTGGGGTCCACAAGTCAGAGAATCAAAGCTGAGCCTATAAATAGCCTCTGAAATTCTATTGGAAAATATACTTGATATGAGCATATTTTAATATTTGTATATTGAGAGAGAGACTGGTCTGAAGAGCCTGATCGGAGAAGATCTGGGAAGATTTAAGAGACAAGGCCGAGAGGTGAGTCTCAGGGCAAATCCTTTCTATCCCCCTCGTGGAAGCTCTGTACCAAGGTCACTTCTACCAGACGAGCAAGCCTGAGAAGGAAGCTCTTCTCTATATTCACTCCATCCGTTGGCAAGCACATCCACCATCCAAATTTGTGTCAAGACGTTGGCACTTTTCTGTATTTGTTTCTATCTCTTTATCATCAATTGTATTCATCTTCTTAGTCTATCATTCGCACCATGTATCAGACACTAAATATTAATATTGAATGTTATGATCATTTTCATCTCCATCTTTCTGTCTATTTTCGTTCCTCCATTAATCGCTTTATCCATGATGTTTTCTTAATCCCTTGTAATTAGCATGAATCTAACAAGTAAATTAATCTGTGCTAAAGAAATGAATATGTTTAGCTAAAGCATGCTAGACGACATCTTCATCTGTAAATTAAAGAAAGTAAATTAATCTCTCAAATAAATTTTATATTATAATGTATCAAATACATTATAGTAATTATATCATATATAATTAAGTTAAATTAAATATATCACATATAATTAATTCCCTCAATAATTTAAACAATTCAAATTCATCCAAAATTAATTCATAATAATTTCTATTGAGTTACAGAGGGGACCTTATGAACTTGTAAATTGAAGCTCCAATGGTACTTGAATAATTAATTAAACTCTTCTACTAAATTATTCAACATCCATTAACTGTTGGTTACTCCACTAAAGACTGACAGTTGCACTCTTCGCACTATAGATATATTTTGTGTCCATTGGATATAACCAGTAGACAATGTGATGACCCTTCATAAATTGCTCATAAGTACAATTGGGCCAAAATTACCATTTTGCTCATGTAGTTACATATAACTCCTTAAGTATCATTGATCCCTCTAATGAACAATAAGTTATAGTTCAACTATGACCAAACTCCTCTCGGGCTAAAAAATGGTGTAGTGTCACATTATTCAAGCCCTGGAATTAGCCCTTAAGGGAGCAATTTATCTACTTACCTAGACATCAGGGAAGGAGTGAATTTCATCTTATGTAGTTGTATTCCCAACTCCCCAATCAGAGGAATCCTCAAAATGGTAGGCTTATTGAGTCGGCGATTTGGCCACTCTCACCCATACAAATCAAAGGACTGCCTTCATAGGCAAGAGTTCAAAACTCATTCAGGATTCAAGTCAAGTCATCTGGTCATTCAAGTCAAATCATGAACGGTGTTATATAATGAGACTAGTCATTTCGTGGTCTTTGTAGCACTTTACAATGATTGTAATATCTACAAAGCGGGTCGTATTCTTAATGTCATCAGGATAAAGTATCCTGCCTTATTCATCTACTACAAGCCATTTCGGTTATCACTTAAACATGATCCACCTGTATGTCTCTACATACATGTTTAAGCTACAGGTGATAGCCTTAGATGTTAGTTTATTGGTTTTGTGGGTTAATGCTACTAAATGATAAATAAAACATCTCATATTTTATTAAATAAATAAATTGTATGCACGTTACAATTACAAACTATAGGACCCATGAGATTTAGGGCATAAACCCCGACATCCCTCTCCCACATACTATAAACACTCTCTCCATTCACCTTGATATTGACACATACAAATGCCATTCGAAGGGGAACGCTCCCAAGGCACCACGAGGTCAAGCATGAGTCTCGCAGTGTGAACTTTTAGGGAGAACGTGAGTGGAAAAATTGACATATCGTATATATTTTTTTCCTCTCACTGAGTATTTTAAAATTTTAGGGTTTCATATTTAGGCAAATTCGACTAATTTGATTTATCTAAGTCATTGTTAATTTGCTCAAATAATGCTAATATTGAATATTTTAATAACATGTGATCTCATTCATCAAACTCTTTAACAAAATTGATCCCTTATTGCATGCTTATAAAATATTTGCCCAATTCACTTCCTAGTCGGTTCCCAGGTAGAGATGTTTCATTTCCATCAGTTTAAAAATCTCAGCCTAGACAAAATGTTCCTTAGACAAAGGTCCCTTATGGGCATTCATTTTATAAATTTAATCTTTTAATTGGAGTTCATTTTAATCATATTAAAATGAATTAAAAGATTAACTTATTTCTAATCTCATTAGAAACGTGTTTAACATAAGTCTAGGTGAATTAATTTTAAACCATTTAAAATTAATTTTGACCTATGTTTACATGCAACTCTTATTATAGATTTTAATTCTAATTTTATTACTTTTAACCATTATAAAATAATGAAATATAAAATCTATAAATTTGCAGTTATGACATTGATTAAAATAACGCTTATATTAATCTAAGTAATGTCATGTTCAATTGAAAATTCATTTTTCATCTAATTATAACGCTTATAATTATCATACATGAAAAGTAAACATACATATTCATTTCTCTACATCATACATTATAACATTTATAATATATGAATATACTTCCTCAAAATATGCATTCAAATAATATAACAATTATATTATAATGCATGAGCATACTTATATTAATCAAGTAACCATATAACTTTTATATGATGCATGATCATGTTTATCCTAAAGGTGGGATTTTAAAACTATATGACATACATAATGCAACATATAAAACATATAGTTAAATAATACATCACATGCATATAAAACTATATAAAAGCTATGATAGACCAAATATTGAAACCCTAATTTTAATAAAATTAAAATTACAAAGGAAAGTTGTCATCTTTGCGTTGGAATAAACTCTTGTGATCAGCTATCAGCCAAGTACCTTCTATAATGCACAAATCGAAATGGACAAGGGGTTTTCGTTGAACCCCACACATGGCAGACAATGTGCTTAACGCATGGTGCCTCGCTCGACGCATAAGTTTCGAGTACTGCATGCGTTAGACAATGAAGTTCAATGCATGGGCATCGTCCATCCATATGCGACTGTGAGCATTGCATCCACTACGCCAAAGTCCCTTCACCAAATGGACATTGACTCACCGCATGGGTATGCTGCCTGCCGCATGGGTTTGCATTTAGCCTTGTAAGTGTCGACGCATGGTATACGTTGGCGCGCTTATCTTCAAACTCCTCTACTTTGCAAGGCCATCACCCCATCACATAGAATGCGTCCAGCCGCAAGCCATCATTGTATGCCATCTCACCGCAATGCATCATCACATGCCATCTTGACGCAAGCCATCATCGCATGCCAAGATACTAGGCGACGCGAGAAAGAAGCAAATCCTCTATTTTTCTCTGAAAAATTGGGCTACAGACAGCTTCGATTCTGACCCTAAACAACCCAAAAAATACAAGCTCGATTGCAAAAATAAAATGCTCAAACAATAGGCCCTTATATTGATCAAATCAACATAAAATTTTACAATCTATGGTGCCAATAAATGAAATTATCTATCAATCAAACCTTATACATGTTCAAGCAAAAAGCAGAAAAATAACTCACCTCATGAGTTGATTTTTGTTTCAAGAAATAGAAAATCAAAATGCAAGAAAACATTGGCTCTGATACCAATTGAAGGATTCGAATTCCCATGGAAGCGTGTGAATGCCTTGCATTCTGAAATTAGTTTTATGGAAACAAAAGTAGTAAAATAAAACATGCATTTGTAGGATAAACATTCAAACGAAACTATAAGCATGCTAGAAAAAAGGAATAAGAGAATAAATCAAAACTCACATTTGTTGATTCTTCTAGCTTTCCTCTTTCACCATTATCAATGATCTCGAACTTCTCCAATGAAGAAAGACCCAACAAAATTACCTTGCTATTCTCTAGGATTCTAAAGCACTTGAAAGAGTGATCTCCAAGAACTTTTGAGGAGGAAAAGAGTAGAGAATTTATAGAGAGAAGGTAGTTGCTTGGAGGCTAGATTTTATGTAATAAAGAAACCCTTACCCAAAATGAGATATAATGATACATGTAGAAGGGTTAACCCCTTCTCCAAGAATTTTCCTTTATACCTTTAGTGCTAATTAATTAAATAATCCTATTCAATATACATTTAATTAATTATCATAAATATCATATTATTATGCTAACCTCCGATCTCCATTGTTTTTTAATCAATTAATTAACTATTAATTAATCAATTAAATAACTATATTAAATCATATTTAGTATGGAGTTAATCAACATATAAATATCACATATTTATATGTATACATCTCTTTATGAATCCAATTCATATGAATCTAATATTTGAATCTTATTCAAATATATCTCTCTTACATAATTTGGATTATAGATCATATATATAATTAACTGTTATATATTAATCTCATTAATATAACATTCCTTCATTTGATTTGAACAATTTAAATCCTTCCTTATTACTATCCTTTAGTGAGCTAACAATGGGACCTTAAGGACCTACAAATTAGAAGCTCTAATGATATGAGATTAATTCATTAAACTCCCTTAATCCAATTAATCAATATTCATTAACTCTCGATCACTCCATTAAAGATTGATAGTTGCACTATTTGCACTATAGATATATTTTTTTGTCCATGTATATAACCAATCAACAAAGCGATGACCCTTCACGAATGCTCATAACTACAACTGGGTTAACATTTTATCCCTGCAGTTACATCTAACTCCCTAAGTACCACTGATTTCTCTAATGAATAAAAAGTTTATAGTCCAACTATAAACTAACCCCTCTCGGGCCAGTGAGAGGTTGAGGCCTCATTTTTCAAGACCTAGAACTAGCTATTAAGGGAGTAATTTATCTACTTTCCCAATGAATGGGAAGAAGTGAATTCCATCTTCTGTAGCCATGTTCTCAACTCCTTAATCAGACAAATTCGGCTTATTAAGTCGGCTATCATGGTCACTCTCACCCGTACAAATCAAAGGATTGTCGTCACAAGCAAGTGTTCACAACTCACTCAGGATTAAGGTCAAGTATCATGTGGTCATCCTAGTGAAATATTAGTTTCTTCAAGTAATGGTGTTATAAAGAAAAACTAATTATTTCATGGTCCGGTCTATGTATAAACTCCTTTATACATGAACAATATGGTTCATATTGTTTGTAACACTTTAAATCTCATGTAACAATTACAAAGTGGGTCGTTTCTGCAATGTTACCAAGATAAGGCACCCAACCTTCATCCATTTATTGCAGACCTTTTAGGTTATTGATTGAACATGAACTACCTGTATGTCAACCACATATTGTTTAAGTGACTTCATATAACCTTGGATCTTAGTTTATTGGATTGAATTAATGTTGTCCGAATGTCAAACAAAATATCTCTGATTTTATTAGATAAATAATGTGTGTTTACAAAACTATAAACGACGACATGCACTAGATTTAGGACATCAATCCCAACATGATCTCCTTTAGATGCGGACATTGATCCTCTCTCTTTGGGCCGAGACTAATTCAATGATTTTCTAGAACTTTTTGATGGGCTCATTCATGATATCATATTAAGATTCATCATTTTGTGGATTCATTGCGTAATCTATGAGGTGCAATCCAAACTTGTTAGCCACAAGTACAATTGTATTGCGCATGAGCTTGTTTTACATGCTCTTAAAGACATAAAATGACAAAAAATTGGCTTGAAAACCACCCACCCGGGGTGGAATCCCTTGTAAAGGTTGATTGTTGCCTTTTCTAGTTTTGTTCGTTTTTTCCTTGTCTTGCTAAAAAAAAAGTAGTGAGCATATGAGAGATTTGAACCTCTTAAAAAGAAAAACGAGTACATGCCAATTACTAAGTGAATTAAATTGTTGAACCATGCTTGAGTTGACGATATAATTACACTCTTAACCGACAATAAAAATATTGATGTCAATGTTGATATCGAGATTTCAATTTTATTGACATGTCAATAAAATATTGTATCGACAAATATTTCTGCAAGTAAAAATATTATGAACTTTATTTAGATTAGTAATTAAGTTATTTTTAATCCCAAACTAAGTTATGAATATTATGAATATTATTAATAGTATTTCTATTTTTTATATAATAAATAATATTTTTATTTATATTCAATTAAGTAGATTTTTTTTAAAAATATTTTACGAAAATTTATAATAGATATTATAAATATTAGTGGACGCTTAATATTAATATCTAACCCTTGGACGTTTCTACGGATATTTTCATAATTCCTCTTGACCTATGGCTCTTGTCCCAATTTTCTTCGACCCTTTAACCTATTTTAAATTTGTTGGCCTAAATATCCCGAAATGCCCAGCAGCAGTTTACACTGAACTTCAATCGTCGCCGGTAATTCTCTTCCGCCTCCGCTGCTCAGAATCCCTTCGTTTTCGGCCTTCGTCATCTCATTCACCTGCTGCTCACACTCGCCACTCCCAAGCAATCTACTCTCACTCTTCTTCTTCACCTTTCTCCCTCTCATTTGTCTGTTGACAACACTCCTCTCCCCATTTCCACACGCTATTGAAGTAAATTGAAGTTTGAAGTTGCTATTCATCACTTTCAAATGGAAGAATCTCCCACCCTTGGCAAGCGGAAAGACTCTGAAGAAGAATCAGCTGTCGCAGAAACTGGCAACAACCAAGAAACGAGCTCCAATAAGCGACCCAAGGAATCGAAAAACCTGGAAGATGAGAAGGCAACTCCGAGTCAGGAAACTGTCTCCAACCGACGCAGTTTAGCGCGGACTTGCGTTCATGAAGTAGCGGTCCCGGCTGGGTACTCTTCTACAAAAGACGAGTCGATTCATGGAACCCTATCAAATCCAGTTTACAATGGTACAATGGCGAAAACGTACCCGTTTACACTCGACCCATTTCAGCAGGTATCGGTTTCTTGCTTAGAACGAAATGAATCTATTTTGGTTTCTGCTCACACTTCAGCTGGAAAAACTGCGGTTGCTGAATATGCAATTGCAATGGCTTTTAGAGACAAGCAGAGGGTTATATATACTTCCCCACTGAAGGCTTTGAGTAATCAGAAGTATAGGGAACTGAGTCAAGAGTTTAAAGATGTGGGACTGATGACTGGGGATGTTACTCTTTCGCCTAATGCTAGTTGTTTAGTCATGACGACGGAGATACTTAGGGGGATGCTTTACAGGGGTTCGGAAGTTTTGAAGGAAGTAGCATGGGTAATTTTTGATGAAATTCATTATATGAGAGATCGGGAAAGAGGTGTTGTTTGGGAAGAGAGTATAATATTTTTACCACCGGCTATCAAGATGGTCTTCCTTTCTGCAACAATGTCCAATGCCACGGAGTTTGCTGAGTGGATATGTAATATACACAAGCAGCCTTGTCATGTGGTGTACACTGATTTTCGACCAACTCCCTTGCAACATTATGTTTTTCCTGCGGGTGGCAATGGGTTGTATCTTGTGGTTGATGAAAATGAACAGTTCAGGGAGGATAATTTTCTGAAGTTGCAGGATACATTTGCTAAACAAAAACAGATTGTTGGCCACAGGACTGCAAATGGGAAATCTAGTGGGAGAATTGCTAAAGGTGGCAGTGCTTCTGGAGGTTCGGACATTTATAAAATTGTTAAGGTTTGTTTGTCATCTTTTGTTTTAATATCTTTCGTTTCGTTTTCTTTTCAATGTTCTTGTGATTAGAAACAAGTAGAATTTTTTGTTTAAATAATGAAAAGAGGAAAGCCTCAACCGAGCTAAAGAAAGTTATAGAATAGCCGTCTATGTGATACAAGTATCCATGATGCAATAATTACATTAGAAGTCCTCAAGTTTCCCAAAGATGAAGAGGCTGATTAAGAAAATATATGACTTACTTGATAATGAAAAGTTTCGGTTTGTCTAAATTTGTTTGGCTTTTATAGAGAAATGAGTTACAAAAAATTGAGCTTATGTAGCCAGTGTTTAGTTTATGGATTTTTGTTATATGAAAATAAGTATCCAACCTGAGTGAGTTGCAAAAGCTTGAGTTAGCTCGAATCTCTGTAGCTTTGGGATTAGCAATCCCATAATTTGGGACAAATACATTCGTTATACATATATCAAATATAGGGTTGACTTTACAATTTAAGTTTTACAATCCCAACTTTGAGTTTAATTTAATACCTTTTAACGAGGATAAGTCAAAGGGTTTTAGCTTTATTTCTAAAAGAGTGAACGTGTAAGTGGAGATGTGGATATTAGATAGGCAAACATATCATGAAGTGAAATTCTTTTCCCTTTTTTTATCTATTTTTTTTATGGTTTTTTTTTTTTTTTTTTTTTTTTTTTTTTTTGGGAAATCTTATCATATGTATTGACATTTCACAACAAACCTTCCCACACAAAAACTTCTACCCTTTTAGGGTGCTTATCTTTCTAAACCAACTCACTCATTCAGCTATCAAAGACATGCCATGCCAACTACGGTTCAGATGTTTTTGGAAAGGCTTGCATTTAATGCCTGGGTTATTGCACAGCCAAATCCAAGAATCCTCATGTATAGTGGAAAAGATACCTCTAAGCTGTCCATATGGATAGTTTGACAGCCTCTTTTGTATAATAACTTAAAAAAATGTTCGGATGACTTGTAAATATTAGGATCATTGTGGGATTATTCACAAGCCAATGATTTCCAAGAAAGATTAACTTCCATTGTTCTAGAAAATAGGTCAAGGCGATAACAACATACGAAAAAAAATCCTCCCTCAACTGCCAATAGGTATGCAATGTAAAATTGGAGAAACTGTAATCCTCCTAATTCAATAAGATGCCCAATGATCTTAAATGACTGTATTATTCTCTAAATTTATATATTGACCCAATCTCTTCTTCCTATCTACAAATAGAGATCACAATGTAAAATCAGAGATATCCCAATCCTTTAAATTCTACCATGGAATTGGGTGTCACATTCGAAAACATACTATAATAAGTAATGAAATTTATAACATGCAATTTATAAAAGGGAGAGATCCAATTCAAATGAAGTTACAAGAAGTTTCTCTAGTTGGATAAAAAAGAGTTTAAACTATTATTGGTAAAGGAAAGGACATGTTTACACCAATGTAAAACAAGAAAAGGATGGTCAGTAAACTTCTGATCTAAAAATTGAGAATTGTGTTTAGAAAGAAATACTCCCCAGCTTCTTTCGGGTGAAATCTCCTTGACTTATTCTCTCTTTCGTCAGCTCACCCTTTCCCTCTCCCACGGCTTCCCCATCATCTATGCCGACCTTCCTTGCTTCTATATACTCTGCCTTGACAAGAGAACTTTCAGAAAGCTATCTGTGGAACTTTCAGCTGGTCGACTCTGCCAAACAACATCTATGGTGCACACTCTCATTCTGTAAGGGCACCATCCAAAAATGAAGTCAAGATGTTGCTGCTCACTTCCATTTTAAACTTTTTGTTGTGCATACAAAAGAAACAGTAGAGTGATTTGAATGTAAAGATATTTTTCTTTTCCTTTTTAGGAAGAAGCTTATTTTTGTTGCAGCCACTTGGTGCAAAAGATACAGTTCATCTAGTAATTCATCTATCTTTTCTATTTCATTAGCTGGAAGACCGTTTTGACATCCCTATTTAAGGTTCTCCCTTTGTAGTACCTCTCATTTAATCAAAGTTTCTCCATGCAAAGAATCAAATATCAACACTATTTCAGCATATTTGAATAACTTTTCATAATCTCTTACTTCTATTGTTTCTTATTGAAAAAAAAAAGAGTATTAGATAATGTTTTGTGCCTGAACTGGCGTGCTTTCTTGTATCAGATGATTATGGAGCGGAATTTCCAACCAGTCATTGTCTTCAGTTTCAGTAGAAGAGAATGTGAACAACATGCAATGTCCATGTCCAAACTTGACTTTAATACCCAAGAAGAAAAGGACATGGTGGAACATATTTTCAGAAATGCAATTCTTTGCTTGAATGAAGAAGATAGAGAACTGCCTGCAATTGAGTTAATGTTACCTCTTCTCCAAAGAGGTATTGCTGTTCATCATTCTGGGCTTCTTCCAGTAATTAAAGAATTAGTTGAGCTCCTTTTTCAGGAAGGTCTTGTTAAGGCCCTTTTTGCCACAGAAACTGTAAGATACCTACCAATCACCTGGTTGTTTATGCTTGTTTTATATTTTTTTTATTGCTAATTTAGATCTTTTTTTTTGAGCTTCAATACTGATTTGTAGTACTGATTCTTCTTTTGTGTGGCAGTTTGCCATGGGTCTGAACATGCCAGCAAAAACAGTTGTCTTCACTGCCTTTAAAAAGTGGGATGGTGATAGTCACCGATTTATTGGATCTGGTGAGTACATTCAGGTGAGTGAAGGCCCTATTTAAGCTCGTGAAACTATTTTTTAGTACACAGTTTTATCTTACTCTAGGAGAAAAACTTGACTTCTGCAAATTTTGCAATTCAGATGAGTGGAAGGGCTGGACGCCGTGGAAAAGATGAGAGGGGTATATGTATTATAATGATCGATGAGCAGGTAATACTTCTGCCTGTCACAATTTTTGTTGTGATGTAAATTTCTACTAATTTCTTTCTAAAGTTGAAGTTTATTATTTATTTTTTGATAAGTTAATTGGATTTGTGATTATATTTTGTCGGTTTGGAATTACTTATTTGGAGTGTTTGGCCTTTAGATCGCCTCACACAGAGCTTATATTGAGATGATCGAGGAGCTCTTCTATCTGCTTTTTAGGGGAAAACGGAGTTCTTTATGAGAAGCTGGGGTGTTTGTTGTGGGTATTTGGGGAGAGGGAAATAGTAAATTTTTAGAGGGATCGAGAGGGAGTCTTTTGTTATTCGGTCCCTCAGGAGATTAATGTCTTTCTTTGGGCATCGATGTCGAATTCCTTTTGTAATTATTTGCTAGGTCCTATTTTGCTTGATTGGAGCTCCTTTCTTTAGAGTGCTCTCTTTTGTGGGCTTTGGTTTTTGTATGCCAAAAACGATTTGTAACTGAGCCGAGTCCTAGTAGGAATTGCGTTCACTCTGGGCTTAGGCCTATTCCTATTAGGAATGGAGTTCACTCTTAGAATGGGGCATATAATGGTCAGTAGGTTTTAATTGGTATATGATTATAGAGTTATTTCTTTTGGTTAGGAATCAGGAGAAACGGGAGCTCTCAAAATCTCTTTAAGATCGTTATTTCTATTCTTTTATCAATAAATTTCATTTTATCAAATTGATTTTATCAATTTGGTATTAGAACAACCAATCTTGAAGAATGGTGAATAGAATGGGAAGCAGAATTGAGGAAGTAGAGCAACAACTTATAGAGATAAAAGTAAGGATTCAGTAGCTGAAACTAAAAATGGAAGAAAAATTCACAGCAATAAGGGAAGAAATTCAGAAGGGGTTTGATATGATACTGCAAAGATTAGATTCAAGGGAACACCAAAAAGAAATTGAAGAGAATAGATACCTCAAAGGGGAAGAAACTGACAGCTGAATTTTTCGGAGCAACATTAGGTAATGAATGGGAGGATCAATATTTTGGGACCCCTCGCATCTGTATTTGATTTGTGTTACCTAAACTAGAGGTGCCAGTTTTTTATGAGAATAACCCAGATGGATGGCTACACAAGGTCAAATGATATTTTGTGGTAAATCAACTCAGTGACAAAGGAATTCATAAATTGGAGATTGAAAGAAATTTGATTGGGGACCTTAGCTGCATACAACTCAAGTATCCTAAAGTTACTTATCAAATCAATCTAAAAGAAGAAACATGGAAATTTTATAGAGTTAAATGCCACAATAACATATTCAACATGAAAAGGGACTGAAGACTTGATACATTGATGAAATTGCATCAAATTTTAGAACAGTACTCTTATGTGTTTGAACCAGCAGTGGGACTTTTCCCTCTGCGAAGTTGAGATCACACTATCGAGAAATACCAATAACAGGAGAGTGAGTTCACGTCCTTGTTGATATTCTCAGTGTCAAAACGATGAAATTGAGAAGTTGGTTAAAGAAATGTTGCAAGCAGTAATTATTCAAGCCATCACAAGTTCTTTTTTCAATCCAATCCTTCTTGTTAAGAAGATGAAACTGAGAAGTTGGTTAAAGAAATGTTGCAAGCAGTAATCATTCAAGGCATCACAAGTTCTTTTCCTGTCCAATTCTTCTTGTTAAGAAAAAAATATGGGAGTTGGCGTTTCTGCATGGACAATCGTGGCTCAAATAAAGTTATCATACAATATCAATTTCCCATTCCATCCAATGGTGGATGAGTTATTAAATGAGCTTTTTTAGCCTTGATATATTCTAAAATTGGCCTGGAATCAGGATATCACCAAATCCAAGTCACGACAGGAGTCATGACATACGTAAAATTACTTTTCATACCTGTGCAGTATTTTTAAAAGCTCAAGGCATAATAAAGGGCAATAGTCTTCTAGGGCTTAAGTGCAAATTGCAAAGAAAAGTGTGAGTTTTTTTTTTTTTAGGCACAATATAGATAAAAGTACTACATAAAGAAGAGAGAGCATAGTTAAAGAAGAAATATGAAAAAAAAAGATCATTGGACACAAGAAATTTTGCGTTTAGGCTTAATAAAATATGATTTTTTTAAGATAATAAAGAAGAAAAAATCTTAGTTATTACCATGGTTGTTAAATCGTACGATATATGAGTTGTAACGTATGATTCAACTCGAAACAGAGAGAAATTGATACAGAACGTGAGTATGAATCAGAAATAATAAGAATCGTACGATTTCAAAGTTGAATCGTGTGAATCATTTCAAAAATCGGATTGTCCGATTCAAGAAATACCAAAAGGTGAAGAAAGAAAACGACGGCGACGAAAAATTACCTCGTGGATGTTGGATGTTGCGTTACTAGCCGGAGAAGACAATGTATAGTTGTCGGTGATTAAAAGAAAAATGAAAGGGAAAAAAAACAGTGACTTGCATTGGTGCAAAGCAGTCACGAAGAACAAAGCAGAAAGAAGAAAGAAGAATATGAAGTAGTTGAAAAGAAAAATGAAAAACTTTGAGAGGAGGTGTGAAGAAAGACTGAAAGGACAAGTGTTGGAATGTGTGATTCATATCATTATCCAATATTATTAACCAATTTCAATTTTAAAGTATTAACTTTTTTTTTTTAATTTTTATAATTAATAGTTTAATAAATTTTTCGTTTTCTATCATGTATACAAGTGTCACATAATTGTAGTGTGACTCTTCATTTCTTCCCATCCCAACCATTATTTAAAATTTTATTCTTTCAAAGAAGTTATATTGTTTTTAAACTTCAAAGTTTCATACTTATTTTGAAGTTGATTGATGTTTTTTCTATTGGGTGTTTAAGACTTTGGATTTAGATATGCTTTCAAATTTATTTTAGGGTTAATTTAATGTTTAGCTGATTATTTCTCTTTGTTTATATTTAAACGTTGTTCATCAAATTAAAACTTACGATACACGATACTTTCCAATGTACAATACCTTAAAGTTCCATTTCGATACGTGTTCTGTTTCACGATTTAACAACCTTGGTTATTACTATCTTTTAAAAATAATGAAAAAGACCCTAGGTTCGAGGCTTGGGCTTTAATAAAAGGTGCATGCATGAGGCACACCTTATTTTGTGTGTCTCGCCCTTTCAAGGCGAGGCGCTAGACCTGCACTTTGAGACTTGTGTGCCTAGGAGGGCTTTTTAAAACACTGTACATGTGACGATGGTCATTGTGAATTATTTTGCGTTTGGGTTGAAGGTACCATCCACTTCTCAATCAGTCATGAATGAAGTTTTGAGTCCTTACTTACGTTGCTTTGTGTTAGTGTTTTTCGATGATATTTTGGATTATGGTCAAAACATGGAACACCATAAGACATATTTAGAGGCTTTTCTCAGAGTTTTAGGAGAACAGAAGTTTGTAGCCAATGCAAACAAATATTACTTTGAGTTTCCACATATTGAGTACTTGGGTCATATTGTATCAGTCTCAGTTGATCCATTCAAAATTGAGGCAATAGTGCAGTGGCTAATATCAGAAAATGCCAAGGAACGATGGGATTTTTTTTCCTAGCTTGACTAGATGGTAGATATTATTGAAAGTTCATGGTATGTTATGGTATGATCGCTTTTCTTCTAATTGAACTCCTAAAATAAAGAGAACTTTTTTTGGAGTAAATTAATTCAAATATTAGTTTTAATGCTTTGTTTGGCTTAATTACTGTGTGTCATGGGGCGGAAGCGCGGTGTTGCGTATTTTGAGG
The DNA here is from genome assembly GCF_009727055.1 of Benincasa hispida. Taxonomy (NCBI): domain Eukaryota; kingdom Viridiplantae; phylum Streptophyta; class Magnoliopsida; order Cucurbitales; family Cucurbitaceae; genus Benincasa; species Benincasa hispida. The sequence continues at coordinate 32,937,742 of NC_052354.1, forward strand.
TTTTTTCATGCGGCGTCAAGTCTCACTTGACCAGCTTACTTGTTGGGCCTTAAATTTTTGCTCACAAGTGACTATGGCAAGTTGAACACACCCTAGAATGGGTTGTGTTAGGCACTCACGACTATAGGGGAGAAAAGGAAAGATACATTTGTGGAAATAACGCTTTATTACTCAAGGTTATAAGAAGGAAAAGGGATAACGTAAATGGCCTCATAGAGAAGATTAGAGATGTCATTTATTACTCAAGGTTATAAGAACCACAATTACAGAAAGGACTCTAACTCGCAAGACCAACGCTAGAAAAGTTTACAATGGAGAGAACTCACTCTTGCTCTCAAAATGCACAAGTGAGTTTCCTTGTGACCCTTACAAATTTCGAACCCCATGTCTTGGCATTTCAAGACATATTTATAGGTGGGAGGGAGCCTAAAAACGTAAAGGAAGTGGGGGAGTGGCCAAGTGGGTCTAACCGCCCACTACCCATGACTTTAGGGTCATTCCACGTCTCCACTCTTCCTTCCTTTTATGAAGGAGATGTCCACTCTTTCCCCCTTTTTAGCTCCCACTCTCCCACTTACTACTTTTAGGACACCACTATCCTTGGAAGTAGGAAGCCCCCCTCCACCAATGTAGTTGCTTGCCCTTGAAAGTCTCCTACCCTTATAGACCACCTTCCATGTTTTGAGGAGTCTCCCACGCCTTCATGGAATGGAGTGCACCAAGTACACATTGTTCACGCTCGGCCGCATGGGGTGTCCTTATCGTGGACCATCACCCCCATTTAGGTGAGGCATTAGGTTGCCTCGACTAGGAATTCCATTCCTAGTACCACGTCGAAATCATCTAGTGGAATCACTGAGAACTTGCAGTGGTTCCTCCATGAACCGAACTCTAATTTAGCCGTGGATGCACCCGCAGTTGGTCGGGCCTCCGCATTGACGGTTTTGACACGACTATCACTCCGGGTCACCATCAAACCCAACTTGTCCATCACCCTTGTAGAAATGTAGATATTGGTGGCCCTAGTAACTAGCATGGCCATCACCTCCACGTCATTTATCCTGATGGCCACGTGCATCAAATTGTAATGACATGACTTCGGGATAAATGATAGGGTGTTCAATAACTGGAGGGTGTTTACCCGACAGGTTTCATCCTCGACTTCCCTCTCCTTAAGCATCACATTCAGCTTCTCTCGTCGCGGGTAGTCTTTTGCCTTATGCGGGTCTTTTCATAAGAAGCAAACGTATGTAGGAGTCGGGGTGGTAGCTTTGTCCTTCCCCTTGTCGTTGCGGTCTCCTTCATCCTTGGATTCACCCTTCTTCCGATTGGATTTCTACCGTTCTTTCTTCTTCTTCTCGGGAGAGTTAGAAGAATGGCTAGACTTGAAATCCATCAGGGCATCAACAGCTGCAATAGAAAAAGGTAGATCCTTCACACCCTGTCTCCGGAGCTCTGTTTGAGCCCATGGTTGGAGCCCCGAGATAAAGTTGAATAGCTTGTCCTCCTCGGGCATGTGCTGGACGTCAAGGATTAGGGAGCTGAACTCCTTGACGTAGGTTCAGAGGGAGCTTGTATGCTTTAGTTTCTTGAGGGCCTCCTTAGCAACCCAACCAGTGTTGCTGGGGAGGAATTGCTTCCTGAGTTCCTCCTTCAGTGATTCCCAGGTCTCGATCTTTGCTCTCCTATATTCTCATCATCAACTTTCCGAGTAAGCCACCATAGTTTGGCGTTTGAGGCGAGGTACATACTGGCAATGCCAACTTGTGCATCCTCAGTGATCTTTGCGGCTTTGAAATGTTCCTCGATGTCCCAAAGGAAATTCTCCAATTTGTATATTTTGAACCATTAAACATAGATGGTTCTGGAATGTTCACCTTTGAATTTGTGTTCGTCTTGGGAGGAGAGTCGGCCAAGGCCCTCTTCACCAGGGTCACTTCGGTATTTGTCAGTTTGAGTTCCTCCCTCAGACCCCCTATGTTGAAGGATAACTCGGTGGCATGTCCTCTAGTTTTGCAACGATCGCGTCCAAACACTTGCTAATTTGGTATATGAAGTCTCCTAACGTTCCCTCCACCTTTAGGAACCGAACTTCATGGGTCATTGCCATCTTAATTAATGTTGTTGGATGTCCCTTGGGAAGAACGCCTACGTGCTCCTCCAATCGGCTAACTTGATCCCTCATGGTTTTGACATGTTGAAGTGATTACCTCTCCCCTCTTTGGTGAGTTTGTGAGTGAACTTTGAAAACGGGGCTCTGATATCACTTGTCACGGGACGGAAGCGTGGTGTTGCGTATTTTAGGTTTTCCTATGTTGCATCAAGTCTCACTTGAACAGCCTACACGTTGGGCCCCAAAATTTTTGCTCACAAGTGACTATGGCAAGTCGAACACACCCTAGAATGAGTTGTGTTAAGCACTCACGATTATAAGGGAGAAAGCGTAGAGATACACTTGTGGAAATAAGCTTTATTACTCAAGGTTATAAAAACCACAATTACAAAAAGGACTCTAACTCGCAAGACCAACTCTAGAAGAGTTTACAATGGAGTGAACTCACTTTAGCTCTTAAAATGTTCAAGTGAATTTTCTTATGACGCTTACAAATTTTGAACCCGATGTCTTGGCGTTTCAAGACATATTTATAGGTGGGAGGGAGCCTAAAAATGTGAAGGAAGTGGGGGAGTGGCCCAAGTGGGTCTAACCGCCCATTACCCATGACTTTAAGGCCATTCCACATGTCTCCACTCTTCCTTCCTTTTAGGAAGGAGACATGTCCACTCTTTCCCTTTTTTTAGCTCCCACTCTCTCATTTACTATTTTTAGGACACCATTACCCTTGGAAGTAGGAAGCCACCCTCCACCAATGTAGTTGCTTGCCTTTGGAAGTCTCCTACCCTTATGGACCACCTTCCATGTTTTGAGGAGTCTCCCTTGCCTTCATGTAATGGAGTGCACCAAGTGCACATTGTTCATGCTTGGCCGCTAGGATGAGCCTTAGTCACCACTCCCACGTGCACTGCCTTGCACGCCTGTGCCTCTGCTCGTCTACTTGGCGAGCGCCTTGGGTACTCGTGCACTGGTCTGGCGTGTGCGCGTGCCCAACGTCGCATAACTCGTGTGTGTGTCGTGCCTTGTTTGGGCGGGGCGTCGTGCGCGCGCTCGCGCGCGCCTTGCTGAAGGACTCCCACACATGCACTTGATGGTGCCTTCACGTGCTTGTGCGCGCACGGGGTGTGGGCCTCCTGCCCATGCTGTGCACCTTTTTCGCCTAACCTCCTTGTTAGCCTATCCGTGCCATTGCCCTTGGTGCTTGCTAACCTCCCTCGCCCTGCCTCGTGCGCTAGCTCACACGCCCAACACCCTTGGGCTTTGTTGTCTCGGCCAACCTCCTGTTGGCTTTGGGTGTGTTCTTCGCCCATGGGACACGACCCACCCACCGTGTCATTGGCTTCAGTCTTGGGGGCCACAAGTAAGGCTAGTTTCTAACCTTTTAAATAGGGTCCCTAGGTTGTAAGAGGGATGATTCAAATAAAAACAGATTCAAGAATACTCAAGGAATTGTTTTGCACTACTTTATGTTGGTATATGGTTCATCTTCTTGGGTATTGATTTTTGCAAAAGTATTTGCCTGATTTTGATGGTAGGAACGTGATAGGTATCCTTTATTTACTTATAGTTCTCCAATGAGATACTTACAACCTATCAACCATGACTGATTCGAGAGGGTCACAATCAGTGGCGAATCCAAAAACTTTGTTGAGGGGGGTTTTATAATTTAGTAAAAATAATTTGAAAAAACAAACGTAAGGAGCGAGGCTTGAACCTAGGTCTGAATGAGGTTGGAAGAGAGATTCACCACTGGGCTAGAAAATTGATACTATGTCTGTTTTTTTCTTTTTATATATATATATATATAAAGAGCATAAAGTTGATGGGGACTCCCCCCGTGGTCATAATCCCTCCACACTAGCTTCATAAAAAACTACCCACGCCCCTTTTCCAGAACAACCCATACATATATAACCACAAAACTAAGTAAGTTACAACTCCCAACACAAATATTATAATTGCTATTCAAATACAATAACCGCTAAAACAACTATTTGTCCTTGCCCTTGTCCTTCTTGCTCCTTCTAGCATATACATTTACAATTGGAGGTTTAACAGAGCGTTTTGATGACTACCTTATTTTTCTTATTTACATCAAACTTGTTATTGCTGAGTTCTTCATGTTTTGTTTCTATGCCCAAGTGGGTTGCTAAAAAGCACCGTCACCCCTAAAATGGCCAAGTGTCAGTGTCGGATACATGTTGGACACCGACACGCCCCGACACGTGTCCGACATGCCAGCTGGTGTGTCGATTATTTTATTATTAAATTTGAAATGTTCGACATGGCGGAACACGCCCCTGACACAGGTAGACACGATGGGCAACACCTCAGTACACGACAAGCTATAATTTTTTTTTAAAACAATTAAAATGTTGCATTTTTTATTCAGCTGAGAGACATTGAAGTGAGGGAGATCGGCCACATTGAAGAGGAGAGGTCAGTGTCAGCAACATTGCTTCGGCTGAGTGATAGTGAAAGGAGGGATCGTCATTGAGAACATTGACAGTGGTGGTGAAGGATGAGAAGAATCGAGGAGGAAAGGGAAAAAGCAGAATCGGGGAGGAGAGGTGAGGGGGTTGTTGTGGATGTCAAAAAGAGAATAGTGGAGGGGAAAAAGAAACATCCTAGTTCGGGTTTTTACTCTTAATGGGCTTTTGGGCTTCTTTACATCCCTAAAACACTGGGTCTTTTTTAAATGGGGTTTTGGCTTTTCTCTTAAATGCCCTTTCCTTTTTTTTAATTATTATTTTAAAATTTTCTTCTTTATTATTTATTATTTATTAGAAAACATTATTTTTAATAATTAATAAAAAAACTGAAGTATTTTAGGTTTAATATTTTAATATATATATAAATAACATATCCTCGACATGTTGTCCTACATTTTAAAAAATTGGCGTGTCGTCATGTCGTGTTGTGTCGTATCCCATGTCTCGTTTCCGTGTCCGTGCTTAAGCGAACTGAAGATTGCCGTATCCTGTGTCAGTCTATATATGTTAAAAAATAAAAAAAATGAGGGGTCTTCGTTGTTGGATTTCTAATCCTTCCTGGGGTACACTTGCACATTCTTTGTCTTATTGTTTGGTTAACCCCTTATTGTCCAACGTTTTTGTTTTTTTCTTGCTATAGAAGGTTAAAATTTCCAAGAAGGATACGTTTTTTAATTGACAGGTTCTTCATTGTAAGGGCGTTCTCATTGATTGGTTCACCTTTGCAGTTTTATATCCTTTACAAAGGAGTAGCAGAGGATCTCGATCATCTTTTGTGGTCTTGCAATTCTGCGTTGATTGGCTGGTACCATTTATTTTAGAACTTCAGGATTACCGTGGCTCACCAAGAAATTTTTAGTTCTATGTTCGAGGAGTCATGTCATTCACCCTTATATTAAAAGGTTTGTTTTGTGTGGGTAGCTGACATTTGTGCTTTGCTTTTGGGTTTAGAGAGAGAACACGAGAGTAAAGGTGTGGAGCAGTCTAGGGAGGAAGTTTGGTCCCTTGGGGTCCATATCTCCCTTTGGGCTTTAGTTTGTAAGGACTTTTTTAATTATCTATTAGGTCTCATCTTGCTTGTTTGAAGCTCATTACTTTAAGCTGGCTCCTTAATGTTGTTTTTTGTATGCCCCCCTTGTGTTCTTTCAATTTTTTTTTCTTAATGAATGTTTAGTTTTATTGTAAGGGGAAAGGGAAAAAAAAAAAAACAACTACCAAGATGATAAAAGAAAGTCCTTTAATTGGCACAATTCAAGAGTGCAGTTGCCAAGAAACATTCTTTGACTACTCTGAATCGAGGTTTCAAAGAATAAAACTATATATTCTTCTTTCCTTTTAAAATTCTACTATTCTGCTTAAACACACTTTCCACAAAATGTACTAGGTGCATTAATCCAAAGAAACTTTCTTTTTAAGAGAATGGTCGGACCATATGAGCAAAAGTGTAATCCAAGAATTAGCAATCCGGTATAAGATCACGATATTTTATATCACTGATTGACCAAGTGATATTTGTTTTCTGTGTAAAAGAAATAAACTACTGATCCATAGTTTCCTCACCCTTCTTACAGAGACATCACCTATTACAAAATAAAAGTTTTTAATTTTTATTCACTCTTAGTCTCACTCCTAGAAATATATAACCATAATTCGATCTTAAAGAGAATGATAGAGGAAGAGTAAGGAGGGAGGAACACACAAATGTTTGATGAAAGAAAGCTTGGAGCTCATTGTAATTCATTTTCTTTGTTAATTAGTGGACCTTTGTGTGGGGCAGGTGCTGTTTTTAGTGCAGCCTTGTCTTTTGTTCACTTGTTCTTTTTCTTACTATAAAATAAAGCATTGACTGCGTTACCTCTTTCCAGATGGAGATGGGAACAATTAAAGATATGATTTTGGGCAAACCAGCTCCTCTTGTTAGTACGTTCAGACTGAGCTACTACTCAATTTTAAATTTAATGAGCCGGGCAGAAGGCCAGTTTACAGCTGAGCATGTTATTAGACACTCATTTCATCAGTTTCAGCACGAGAAGGTTGTGGCTGAATCCTACATATTTGAATTAGCATAATGTGATATTGAAAAAGTACTTCTTAATACTCTCATTTTTAGGCATTGCCTGATATTGGGAAAAGAGTGTCAAAGTTAGAGGAGGAAGCTGCCACACTTGATGCTTCAGGGGAGGCAAGTTTTTTGTCCTATTTATTTTTATGTAGTTATTAATATTTTGATCATCCACCAGAATTTAACTATTATGCTTTCTTCATTTAGGCCGAAGTTGCTGAATACCACAAGTTAAAACTTGATATAGCACAACTTGAGAAGAAGATGATGTCTGAAATAACAAGGCCAGAAAGAGTCCTCTATTTTCTTCTTCCTGGTCGATTGGTATGTACTAGGGGAGTAGGAAGATCCTTTATTAAAGATGATAATTTATCGTGCCTAAACCTGATGGCAGCCATCACAATCCAAATCAGTAAAGATGATGCAAATGATTGGATTTTTTTTTTTTTTTTTTTTTTTTTTTTTTGTGTGTGTGTGTGTGCGCTAAACTTGATTTTTAAGCATGAATTATAGCCTCTTGAGGTGTCCGTGTTGGCTAAGGCCTAGAGTCTCTATGTAACACCTGCCCAGAGGTTCTGTCTTTGAATTTTCAAGTGAGCATAATATGAAAAGCCATTAATGTCTCCAGGCCTTGGGATGCACACAATTGTTTTGAGGAAAAAGAAAGATGTGTCTTACACACACACTATTTATTATATTTTAAATGCACGTATTTGATTGTTAGTGAAAATTAATAACTTTTTTTGGTTTAAAATTTAATAGGGAACAATAATGTTCCAGCAAAACCTTTTGATATTATTTTTTTTCTTTTGAAACCTATTTCATTTGATGCTTACAGTTTTCTGTTACCTTTACTTGGCAACTTGCTTAGATTGGTTATTCTGTATTGTAGGTTAAGGTAAGAGAAGGTGGGACAGATTGGGGTTGGGGAGTTGTAGTCAATGTTGTTAAAAAGCCTTCAGCTGGGTTAGGCATCTTGCCTTCACGTGGTGGTGCATATATAGTGGATACCTTACTCCAATGCTCTCCTTGTCTAAGCGAGAATAATTCACGACCAAAACCTTGTCCACCCCGTCCTGGAGAAAAGGGTGAAATGCACGTGGTTAGTTTTTGATGTTTATGTTGGGATTCTTATGTCTTGATTTTTAATTTTCTAAATCCTTTTTCTGATTTTATTAGTTAGGTGTGATGGGGTAAATGTGAGATGTCATCGTTTTTGTTACCTTTTCAGGTCCCAGTTCAGCTGCCTCTAATTTCAGCCTTGAGCAAACTCAGAATATCTATTCCTTCTGATCTCAGACCCGTGGAAGCAAGGGAAAGTATACTGCTCGCATTGGAAGAGCTGGGCACTCGTTTTCCACAAGGTTTTCCGAAATTGAATCCAGTCAAGGTAAAAACTAGATCAGATGCTTACACATATTTGAATAGTTGTATCGTATGTTATATCTTTCATGAAAATTTTATCTAATCAAGACTTGTTACATTATAAAATTGTGTTTCCCTAGTATGTTTTTGATGAGGAACGAGAGCTCTGTTTAGTTTATTATTATTATTATTATTTTTTGTATTTTTGATAAGAAACTATTTCATTGATGATGAGTTCCTGTTCAGTATAATGAAACTTACAAATCTTCCAAAGGATTACAAAAGTTCTTATTGGAAGTAACAACCGTAAAGGGAGAAAAAATTGCAGAAATCTGAACAAAGAGAAACATGGTTATCTTTTCAATACTGCAATTTCTCTACCTTCTTGCATACTTGAGATTAATTGGTGACTACTCTGCATCATGACTTTCTTTTTGTTTTTGCCAACCAAGCAGATCAGTTAAGATACGGGATTATGCTTTCTGTTCTAATTTAGGGATGCATTTTAATCATTGAATATAATTTAAAGAAGAAGCCAGTTTGCATCAAGAATGAACCCTCAGTGCCATATAGTTGTTGATTAGCATACAATTTTTTTTTATAAGAAACAATTTCATTAATGTATGAAATTTCAAAAGAGGGGAAAGATGCCACAATCCAAAGGAGTTACAAATAAGTAAACCTTAAATTCTTTTATAATTTAAATAATAAGTAATTGAGTTCCCGTTGCATGTCAATAGAATTTGCAGTCCTCTTTTCTTTTCCATTATAAATGTGGTGCTTTATGTTAACTTAAACTATATTTGAGAGAAAAACTGTACTGGAAATTCAATTTTCTTTGGCTCATTCTCAGGACATGAGTATAGAAGATCCAGAAATTGTTGAGTTGGTGAATCAGATCGAGGAACTTGAGCGGAAATTATATGCTCATCCTCTGCATAAGGTATATAAAATAATCTTAACTTTTCTTTTATCATCGAGTACTGGCATAAAATTTTCTTTGAAGATTTTCATTGGTTGCCCCATTAATTACCGCAGTCACGTGAAGTGGACCAGATGAAATGTTTTCAGAGGAAAGCAGAGGTTAATCATGAAATTCAAATACTCAAGACCAAAATGCGTGATTCTCAGGTGTGGTTGATCATTGATGTTTCTTTAACATTCCATGATTGAAGAACCTCTTGTCTAGTTTTCCTTAGTATATTAGCAATGGCTTTATTGTTTGACATGAGGTTTAACCAGCTACTTAGATGCCTCCCTACTAGGGTTTGTCTTTATGCTTTGTTTGAGTAACATGTATTTTGATTAAGATCTATTAAATGTTTTCGTTGTTAGGGCGGTCAAATTTTTGGAGTTGAGCTCCATTTCTCTGTAACTCCATTCACAATTAAAAAAAATAAAACAATAAAAAAGGAACAAGTTTTTCCCTAGCATAATAATGTTCGAACAAATTGCAAAAGTATCATGTGGAGAAGCACGTATGAAAGGATTGACCATTCTCATCAGATTTGTGGACTTGGTTTTGAACAATAATTTTTTAATTTTTTAACGTCCAGCTTCAAAAATTTCGTGATGAACTGAAGAATCGTTCTCGGGTCTTGAAAAAGCTTGGTCACATTGATGCTGATGGTGTAGTTCAATTGAAGGGGCGTGCAGCCTGCTTGATCGACACAGGAGACGAGCTCCTTGTTACTGAATTAATGTTTAATGGTGAGTTAGGGTGCATATTCTTCTGGTTTTCATATTCACTTTAATTATTATCCATTTGGAATATCTGAAGATTTGTTTGTTAAGTGAACCTCGTAAACTGGCCTTCCAATTCAGATTTACAACATCGTTTTGGAGCTTGAGCATGGGGAATGAAAAAAGTGAGATCTTTATGTGAGCTGAATAGGAAAATCTTAAGAACTTTTTTACGTATAAAAATTATCGTAGTATAAATGATAAGGTAATGAAAAGTTTAAAAAACTAGAGATTATTTAGGAATTTATGGAGAGAAATAAACATTCCTTAAAAACGTATTATTTGGTTTATTTATAAAAAAAAAAAAAAAGAAGAAGGATTAAGGTGCAGAGGCACCTGTAGAGAAGCATGTTCCTCAATGTGCCTTATTAAGGATACCTGGCTTCTTGAAGTGAGGCATCCTTGCATTTCTGGAAAGTGTGTTTATGGTCTACATGATAATCTCAAGATCTTGTGCCTCATAACTTAGGCCATGTTTTTGGAACTTTGGGTTGAAAGTAATCACTGCATGATTGTAGTTGTGAAGCCAGATCGTGGATAATATTTGTCTCCTATCTCTGCCAGGCCTTTTATTCCCTCAGAATCTGTTCTATAATTACTTATCTTCTGTGAACCCGATCATGGCATGAATGGTTCAAAACATTATATCCTCAGAAGATTAGAGATCCAAATTTTCAATGCCACATGTTGCAAAAACTATTTTTTTCTTGATTGAAGCCGACTGGAAAGCTTTTAATTTGTTCTGATTTATTTTAAAAAAAATCTCTGTTTATTTCTTTTTAAAGATTAGTGAGAAACTTTCTTCTTTTATTAGGAAAAGTTATATTTTGTCAAAATCTCGACAGGGACATTCAATGACCTAGATCATCATCAGATTGCAGCCCTCGCAAGTTGTTTTATACCAGGAGACAAGTCAAATGAGCAGATTCAATTAAGAACCGAGCTTGCTAGACCGTTACAGCAACTCCAAGATAGTGCAAGAAGAATAGCTGAGGTTTTAAACTGCTAAGTACCTACTGTTTATTCTTTTCTATGGGCGTTTTAATTTATGTTCGAATGCAAACATGTTTTATTTGGATATAGATACAACATGAATGCAAGTTGGATATAAATGTGGAAGAATATGTGGAATCAACAGTAAGGCCGTATTTGATGGATGTCATTTACTGTTGGTCAAAGGTAAGGTTTTTATTTATTTATTTTTATTTTTTAAATTTAATATTAATAATAATTATACACACACATATATAGTTTTATAATGAGAACTGATGGCTGATTTTGTTTATTTTGACGCATTTCATGGTACATGTAACATGAACATATTCATGTGCATTGTCATTTACTAGCATTTAGTCATCTTGCAGAAACTAAAATTTTAATTCCTTCTGTCTTGGATTCTGTAGATGATTCATCAACAATATAAGGCTACAAGCAACTCTGGATCTTTTTGTTCTCATTTTCTAATGTTTTTGTTATGGAAACATATGATAGATCCTGTTTCATGCACTAGGCATACATGGAAGTTCTAAACAATCAGGTAAAATTACTGTTGTTTCCTTTTCCAAAAAAAAAATAAAAATAAAAATCAGGTAAAATTACAATAAAAAACATCAATACGATCTGTAACAATTATACCCATCCATGCAAGACTAATGCTTGAAGTACAATGAAACCAAAAGCTAAAATTCCAAAATTACGAAAACATACAAAGAGGAGAAAAGGGCCAAGCAGGAGAAATAAAATCAATTCAAATCAAACGTGAAAGAGGCTTGAATCCATACTAAACCAAAGCGAGCAATCCAATGAAGAGGTTTATTCTGTATAGACCGTTCTATACTTGTACACACTAACATTTTACTGTGTCTGTGTCCACATTGCGTCTTGTACATGATATATCAACAAAATATATTTTAAACATGTCCTTATCATATGTTCTAGACTCTTAATCAATTAACGTTTTACTGTGTCCATGGTATGTCTTTGTCCATCCCTGTGTTTTTTATGTAGACAAGGAGAGAATTCACTGAATAATGCTTTTAAGTTATTTTATTAAAGCCAGCAGCGCTTTTTAAATAGGCTGAAAGCTGGAGAAATTGAAAATAGTTATAGCTAACTGACCCAACAAACTAATCGACTTGGCAGTCTTTTAAACTGAGCTGACAAAATAGAAAATACAACCAACTAACTAAAGACAAGGATTGGGAAATGGATTACATAACAAGGACCAACTGGAAACAAGAACTTTCAAACAAGACAAAGATCCAGAAATGGCTGATCATTCTCCTGTTGGTGTAGGTCTTCTCGGTTCTTGGGAAGATTAAGATTCCTAGGTGTTGAATTTAGGAAATATTCTCCCATTAAGTTTAGTAATTCTTACCTTTTTATATGTTTTCTTTTTCGGTAAAAAGATTTCCTTATTTCTCCTTGACTGTTATTCTTATTCCTTTATATTCTTTTCCCCTCTTTAAATGAAGGTTGTGTATCTATATAGAAATTAAGAAGAATTTTGAGTATTTAGAAATTCTATACTAGGAAAGTGAGGTTCTTTACACGGGAAGCTCTTCATGGTCATGCTAACACGATGGATTGGTGGGTGAGGAAGTTACTTTCATTTGTTGGGCCGTTCTGTTGTCTTCTTTGTTAGGTGGAGGAAGACCTGAATCATATTCTTTGACAATGTGAGTATGCTAGTTTTGTTTGGGAGCTGTTTTTCCAAACGTTTGGCTTGTTTGTGGCTCGTCAGAGAGGGTATCAGGAGTATGATCGAAGAGTTCCTCCTCAATCTGCTGCGGGGGAGAAGGGTCGTTTTTTATGGCTTGTTGGGGTGTGTGCTATTTTATGGACTTTGTGGGGTGAGCGGAATAATAGAACTTTTAGGGGAGGGATAGGGTCCCTAGTGAGATTTGGTCCCTTGTTCGCTATTGTGTTTCTTTGTGGGCTTCGATTTTGAAGACATTTTGTAACTACTCCATAGGACATTCTTTTGCATTGTTGGAGTTTCTTTTTGTAGAAGGGCTTCTCTCTTTTGTGGGCTTAGTTTTTTGTATGCCCGTGCTTGTATTCTTTCATTTATTCTCAATGAAAGTGATTGTTTCTATCTTAAGAAAAAACAAGAATTATAGGAAGATCAAGAACCATTCAAGAAGAACAAAAGATCTCAAGATTTGACAGGGGATGTCCTACATCAGCTTTCTTGTCCAGCTTCATGCTTTCTTGTTTGTGGGAAAGACTTGCATTAGATTTTACAAGCCATTATAGATGTGTATAGTTAAAGTATTGATATAATTAAATTGATCATAATCGATTAGCTTAAGCTTTTGAGTTAATTGGTGATTTAACTTAGTATTATCCTAGTCTATCAGAGTAGGAGGTCCTATATTTAAACTCTTGTATTGTTATTTCCTCTTTAATTTAATATTAGTTTCCACTTATTGGTTGTTCTTCAAATTTTCATACCCACAAATGAAGTGAATTGTTAAAGTATTGATATAATTAAATTTATTGTAGCTAGTAGATAATCTTACATTAGATAGATGTGTACACATCATGTTCCTGTATTTTTTTTGCTAGTTGAAATTAGTTATTTGGAGAAGCAAGGAGCAAAATGTGGTGGCAGATGAGTGTCACTTCAATGTGGGAAAACTCATTTTGCTCGAAAATCTCTAGAACTACTTTTCTATGCGCAGCATGTTCTGAATGATTTCTTTCACTAGGAAGGACTATATAACATATTACATTCTAAAATTGAGTGTTCCAATGATGTCTAGTCCCTCAAATTTGCTAGTTATCATTATTTGGGTGCTCAAAACATATATGTTATTGGTTCTACAATGTAATGATTACTTTCATAATACAGGGATCAAGTTTCTCAGAGGTGATTCAAATGACAGATATTTTCGAGGGTAGCATCATTCGAAGCGCTAGACGGCTTGATGAATTCTTGAATCAGGTGCAAACAAATAACATATAGATTTACATATTTTCGGTTGGAAACCTGCTTGGAAACCTGAATCCATTTCAGTTGCAAAGACCTGGGGAAATTATTGTTTTATTTTACACGGTACTAAAGAAGCTTGGGCTTTTGGGATCCCTGAATAAAAGGGTTTATGATATGCTTCTTTTTCTATGAGATTGTTCTATCATGTTTATTCCTTTTTTTTTTTGGTTTAATCTTTTAATTCAGTTGCGTGCTGCTGCCAATGCTGTGGGGGAGGTAACCTTAGAGAGCAAGTTTTCTGCAGCCAGTGACAGCCTCCGCAGAGGTATAATGTTCGCAAACTCACTCTATTTATAGATTGTCCTCTGCTTTGGTTGCATCTTCAGGGGTTCATGAAGCTCGGAGATTGTGGTTTTCACCAACCATCTTTCATAGAGGTATTTTTTTTTTCTTTTTCATGTATAAGATGTACCAGAATACAAAATTTTGGATATTTTAGCATAAACTAGATAGAACAGATATTACAATCTGAGAAGCTAACCAATCTCTTAAAACACTAACAAAACTGTTAGTGTAAATGTTTTACACAATTTTTAGTTTGTATTTCCTTAGGCATAGCAGCAGCTTGTTTAGTGCAATTTTGAACTTAAACGTCTGCATTACTTCCCCATATTTGGAGAAAAATTGTAAGTTTAGCTGTACTAGTGGAAATGTACTTAAATCCATGGTTTATTAATTTTCCGACGGTTATGGAAAATTTGGCACATGGTTGAATGATTGGATACTCATGGAGTTGCACATTTTCAAACTAAATATGGTGGGGGAGTTAAGATTTTTATTGGAGAAGATTTGAGGACCGAAACTCATGGCCAACTTCGAATCTGCGTTTTGTTTTTCAGGATCCCTCCTTTCCCAATTGTGCACTCTGAATATACAACTTTCTTTTCCAATATGACAGATAAAGTGTATGTAATAGTCGGTACACCATTTTCTCTTGAGAGAAACTACATATGATTTTTGCGATGCTCCTTTTGAGTATCCTTATGTTGGATTGGGCTCTTTTGTAATTCCGCACTCGAGTGCCTGATTGCATCTCCTTGCCCATTTTTATACTGAAATTGTCGTAACTTATAGAAAAGATATATTAATGGTCACATGTTCATTAAGAATACTGACATAATCTATATGTCGAGTTTCATATTTACATGCAGAAAGAATAAAATAAGTGAATTCATATCAACGAATTACTGGAAATATTTTCTTTTTATAGTGTATTTCATTGATGGTATGAAAATACTATGAGGAGTTGGGGTTCTCCCTATTAAAGAGGTCCTATCAAAGACGGATATCAAATTAGTGGTAATTTAATGCAAGGATGGTCTTAGATACCCTCGGCATCTAGGTCTTGAATGGAGTGAGTTCGTAATTACTTGCATTTATTTTTCTAATTAATGCATATTAGGTTATTTATTTAGTTCATTTGCAATGTTTATTAGCTTTTAGGTTAAGCTTTCCTTACCTTTAATACATGACTTATTACTCTTTTTTTCTTAAGAAGAGAGTCAGAAATCTCGTGTGGAATAGGTGCAGGCACATCGCAACCAAAACCAATTAGCTGCTTTGCTCAAGCACTGAGACTTCTCATCATTCCCTTTTTGAGAAACCCTAACCCTAAACCCTAATTTTAAAAACATATCGATCCCATTTTTATACATGACTTATTACTGATTAACAAAATCAGTTAATTTATTGATTTCTTTCCTCTTTTTTTTTTTCGGTTGGAGAATTAGTAATACTGATTTATTGATTTTTATTATTTATATTTCTTAGTTTAGGGATTCATTTTGAACTCTAGAAGTGAGATTTTGTACTCTTACTACAGTAGCTCCCAAGGAAAAAGAAAAAAGAACGAAGAACAAACAAAAGCTTATTGTAGGACCCAATCAACAATGACTCCTGATCTTACTTCAACATATGTTGGAAATAAAGAAAGCGCAATTTACATTCTAGCCTTCACTTTGGCAATATGTTGCAGACTAGAACATTTGTTCTCGCAAATTCTGTCTTAATGGACTCAGATCCTCACCAACATGGAGAATTTAAACTTCATTTTATTGCACTAGAATGAATTCTATTATTTTAGGTCTCGTTTGATGACCGTTTGATTTATTGTTTTGGTTTTTGAAAATTAAGTCTATAAACTTTATTTTTGCCCATAAATTTCTATATTATATTGTCTACTTTTATACCCGTGTTTTCTAAGAAAAAAACAAGCAAAGTTTTTTTTTTTTTTTTCCTCTGAAAAAAGACTTTGACTAAGAGTTCTGATGTTTCTTTAATGAGAGTGAACATCATAACAAGAAAATTATAAGAAAACAAGCATAAATTTTAAAAACTAAAAGCTAAAAATGAAATCGTCCAAATGGGGAGTAAGCTTGTTGTAATAGGAATATTTTGATGTAACCTAAAGGACATAAAAGGAGAATTCTCTCCTAGAATCAAGTCAAGAGTATTTTTATTAATGAGAATGTGTCCTAATACAAGGAGACTCTCTCTATTTATAGAGAATTACAAGAGTCCCATAAGGACAACTAAAAGAGATTAAAACTAAATTAGTAATTAAAATATAATTAATCAAGGATTAACTATGATTAATTTAATTTTACCAAAATATCCCTATCCTATTGTATCATATTCTATCCCTCCCAAAAGAAACTTGTCCTCGAGTTTTAAAACGGAAATGAAGGTAAAAATAAAAAAGTAAGCCATTCATACGGAAATACTTTTGAACAACCAATATTAATAACATCCAAATTTCTTGAGCCCAATTAATAGGTGGAATATTTATCTTTTCCCTGCAAATTCAATGAATAGATGATATATTTATCTTTTCCTTGTAAATCCTTTATAAGATCTCCAACAATAATCTTCTAGTGATATGATCCTCAATTGGTGAAAATAAATCCTTCGACAATATGGAACTCTTATCGAAAATTTGAAAATTGTTTATCTTTAGGTGTGGGCAGAAAATGGAAGATGCAAATTCTTTTAGTATGCTTTGGCGACACATGCGGGTCGGGTCAACTAGGTAATGCATCAAATCTTTTGAATTGTGTCGTGCAATGGATAGGTCATTCTCATCTTCTTCCTCACATGAGTCACCTTCTTCAACTTTCAATTTGACCTCTTGTATATTGTCATCTATTCCACTCAAAAACCAATTTTTTTTTTTTCAATTTCGAACATATCATCTACCACGTTGTTTCGTGGTCGACTACAATTAGGGTTTGGAACCTTTTCGAAGTAAGATGGCCATGGGTATAGTTTTCTTCTGCTTATGTCATGTCTTTGCTCTCCACCACCAATTTCATTAATCGATTGTTCCTCCTCGTCCGGTTCATGTTGTGCAATCTCAAAGTTAATCTCATTGGTTTTTTTATCCTTGCTGTCGACAATTCTTCAATTTTCTTTTTGTACGGTTGGTCTTCATTTTTGCAATGGATTTCTTTTCCATTCGTTTCTTGCTCGATTTCGTAGCCCCATTGGATGGATTCTTGATTTTCTTGCATTAATTCTTTTTCAAGTTCTTGCAAATGTTCAGAAAGGTGCTCCACGTTTTGAGTCGTCTCTCCCAACAAATGTTGGATTTTCTTGGCTCCCTTTTTCATTTTCTCCAATATTTCGGGATCGATGTACAAATTGGATGTTCTTGAATAAGTTTCTTCATGAAAATTGTTGTAGGACCGATTTTTGAATTTTCTCGAACATGTTTTGAACCTTGGTCGTTCTTCATAGCACGGATAGTAATTTCGGTCCAAAATGCATTAGATCTTCTATAAAATTCCATTCTTGAATGATTCTTCAAGCTTCTTCTAAATTTTCTTGAATTTAAAGGGTTCCCCCTAGTTAGGCGTGTGTTGTTTGGTAATGAGCACAACTCACAAAAATTCCTCTTACGATCAGCGTCACCAAGAGTTTCCTGGACTTCCACCGGCGACAGTCAGTTCAGCCCAAATTGGACGCTCTAATACCAATTTGATGTAGCCTAAAGGAGAGAAAAGGAGAGTTCACTCCAAGAATCACATCAAGAGTCTTTTTATTAATGAGAATATGTTCTAATACAAGGAGGCTCTCTCTATTTATAGAGAATTACAAGAGTTCCAAAACGACAACTAAAAGAGATTAAAACTAAATTAGTAATTAAAATATAATTAATCAAGGATTAACCAAGATTAACTTGATTTTACCAAAATATCCCTATCCTATTACATCAAAGCTTCTAGGTTTTGGTTTTTGAAAATTAAACTTATAAATACTACTTCTAGTATTCCACCTATAAGTTTCTTTTTTTTCTTTCTTTTTTCTTTTTTCTTTTTCTTTTTGTCGTCGTCTTCTTTTTTTTTTTATTATTTTTTTATTTTTTTATTTTTAAATTTACTTTCTATCGATGTTATAAAAAATCAAGCAAAGTTTTGGAAAAAAAGGTAGCTTCCAAGAACTTGTTATTTTTTTTAGAATTTAACCAAGAATTTGAAGTGTTTCTTAATTGAAAATTGGGAGGAAACAAGTATAATGATTTTGTTTTTAAATTTTCTATTAGACTACTTTTTACATTTTACACTTTTTTGTTTGGTTAATGAGAAACCAAGCTTTCATTGAGAAACAATGAAAGAGTATAAGAGCATGCAAAAAAGAAAGCTCACAAAAAAAGACATAGATAGCCTAAAGAATGACTCCAATCATGCAAAATAATTTCTATGGAGTAATTGCAAAAAAGTTCGGTAGGAAACACGTAACATAGAAAGGATCAAACATCGTTTGGATGATGCTTCAGCCCTCTAAAGGTCTTAATGTTCCTCTCCTCTCACCCCAAAGTTCTCACAAAATACACACACTCGCTTGTCACAAAAAACTTTCCTTTTTATCAAAAGGTAGGATGAAAAAGGAACTCCTCGATCATCTCTTTGCAGTCTTGATGTCTAGCCAATTCAATACCAAACTTCTCAGAGAAACGGGCCCCAACAACATAAGCAAAATCACAACTCCAGAGCATATGATCAAAATTCTATTGCAAAGAATGCAATACCACGACCCTATCAAATTAGGCAACTTCCTTGACACCCTGTCCGAGGCACTAACCCTTCCATGGAGGACTTGCGGAACAGATCTTTCAAGGGAGAAGGGTTAACCAAACAAAGGAAGAAGGATTTACGTGAAAAGTCTTCCTTAGGGATTGGACACCAATAGTAAAAGTCCTTTCCCTTCTCCCAAGAGAACACTGAAACTTCCCCAACAAAGAGAGGAGGGGAATAATATCCCTCGTTTCCCTCTAAAGACAACGAACACTGACGGACTCTAAAGCAGAGGCAGGCTGCATTGACATAACAGAATGAGTCTTCATCGATGAAAAATAGTATAAACAACTAAAAGTAGAGTAGAGATTCCCCAACCACCCATCTTCCTATAAAAACTTTCCCATCCCCAAAACAGTAAAACAGAGACAAAAAGGGATTCCCCAAGCAGGGCCTGGTTGCGGGCTCTCAAATTATCTATACCTAAACCCCAAAGATCCACAGGCTTTGAAACCTCTGCCCATACATTTTGAGCACTCGTGAAATCTTAACCAATGTCAAAACCACTAAATGAAAATTTGAAAAAAAAAACTTCTGTTTTAAAGTTTCACTAGGGTCTAACAGATATTTTTAGAAGTTGATTATTGAACAAAAAAAAATGTTATGAATGTACAATATTTAAAAGCAAAAAGATTATCAGACCACCACTATTTTGGAAACCTTGAATGTGCTTAAGCTTTCTGTTTGAAATGAATACCACTGTGTGTCCATTACTCTAACCGTTCACAAATTAGATGGCTTACTTGAAACTTTCATTGAGAAACAATCAACTTTTATGGTGTGTAGACATTCTCGGTAGTTTTTTCATATTTCAGTTTTATAGTTGTCTAGAATTATGTTATGAAGATCTTACCGAGAAAAAGGTTTTGTTCTGATGAATTGGTTGTGTTGGATATTTGGAGAAGCATTTATCTCTGATAGACTGAATCACTGGATTTAATGGAAATTATATATTTTTATTTCCTCGTGACTCTTTCTTCAATAATATTTTCTGTGATTTAAAACATTACAGTCCCCCCACCCAAAAAAAAAAAAAAAAAAAAAACCAAAAGAAAAGAAAAGGAAAAACATTATACTGAAGATAATCTTGTAGAACATTGTTTTATAGTATGAATACTTTGACCAAACTAAGCAGTTATAGGTTTGAATGCCACAGTTGAGTGGTTGGCGATATGCAAACTGAATTGTCCTCCTTTTTCGCTCACATCAATCTTCTCTGTTCCAATTGGAGGCTTCATTTCAAAATTGGTCACTAATTTAGAAATGATCAGTCCCAAGATTGGTAGCGCCAAAACAATTCCCGGGCAACTTCTCCTACCAACACCAAATGGTAAGAATCGGAAGTCGACTTTGCCTCCTGCTACAGCTTCTGTGCTACTTTCTTCTTGGAGGAATCTCTCTGGCCTGAATTCCTCTGGATTTTTCCACCATACTGGGTTATTGGCCAACCACCATGCATTTACCACCACCTTAGATTCTTTTGGAATTGTATAGCCTCCAAGCTTGGCTTCTTCCAAGTTCATATGTGGTACTAATAAAGGTATTGGTGTGTGCAGTCTCAATGTCTCTTTCACTGTGGCTTGCAGATATGGCAACTCATGTAAGGTAGATTCTGTGACTTCCTTTCCTTTTAGGACAATCGAGATTTCCTCTCGGATTTTTTGTTGTACAGTTGGATGGTTTACCAACTCAGCTATTGCCCACTCCATCGACCAAAGTGTCGTCTCTATTGCTGCAACATTAATATTTTCCACAATGTATATCACATTCTCTTCACTAATTTCTCCTTTTAGTTGAGCATCTATAATATGATCCATGGCACAACTTATCTTGTGCTTGTCTCCGTTAGCAGCCATAATTTTTCTGTTAAAATGGGAGAAGTTTTAGTTGATATGACTAGTATTAGTTTCCACACCTTTTCATCGGTGTAGTTTTATGTATCTCTGATCTTATAATAAAACATATCATAGCAATGTTAAAATAGTTCAAAAGTTGTCAATGGTACATACCTTCTTTTCTCAACATAGTTATTGTTGAAAAAGGCCAATCTCCTGCTCTGCAAATCCTTGCATTTGTTCAAGTAACCCCTCAAAAAGGGTCTAAGCAAAGGAATGAAATCTCCATAATTGTATTCAAAGCTTTGTGCCAATCGACTTCTTTCGGAATTGAATCGAGTTGCCTCAATGAATAAAGGATCATCTTGAGATTCAAATTTGGTATCAAACATCATTCTATACATGATGTTGTACAACATCAATTGCAAACGCTTTCTTATGACTAACCCTTCCGATTTTACCTTTGGGCTATTCATAAGATCACGAACAACCAAATCCATTTCCTCCCCCCACATGCCACTGTAGTTATGCACAACTTTGTTTGTAAAAAATGGTAGTGTCATGATTCTACGCATTTTACGCCAATGGTCGCCATAAATGGTGAACACCATATCTTGTCCATTACCAGTGAAAATGTCGAAGACGACATTTCGAGGACGAGATCCAAACTCCACACCTTGAGCATGGAGGACTTGGTTAGCAAGCTCAGCATCCGACACAACAACTAGATTCTTGTAACCAAGTTTAAGTCGGAAGACTGAGCCGTATTTTTGCGACAAAGAAGCAAGAAGGCGATGGTTGAGATCATTGCCAACTTGGAGCCAATTTCCAAAGATGGGAACAGGGAGAGGACCTGGAGGATTTTTGGAGGAATTGGATAAGGAAAAGAAGATGAAAGCAGAAACAAGTGCAATGGAAAGAGTGATTGGAAGGATGTTTGGGTAGATGGACAAGAATGAAGTGGGGAAAATGAACTTGGTGAGCAAACCCAGTGCTAGTGTAGAGGCTGAGCAAAGGAAACCAAACTTTGCTGCAGAATGGCCCATACTGAAAGAGGAGAGAAAGAGAGATATAATAGAATTAGAGAGATAGAGAGTGCTGAGCTGAGAGATAGAAAAGGGAAAATGGGTTTATATACATTTGGTGAAGGGGTTGGAGGGATTTGGTGAAAAATGGTTTTGAGAGAAAAACCTATGGGCTTTAATGAAAATCAGGGTAGGAAAGACAATATTTCCAAAGCATTAGAAATTCAGAGGAGGTGGTTGGTGCAGTCCTTGAGAACACAAGGAAAATCTACTTGTCTTAACTTTTGACCATATCCAACTTGCTTATTATCCCCTGGCCTCCCAATTTTTTTTTAAAACTAATCGGTGAAAGTAAATTTAATATTATATCATCTAATACTTCTCCTCACTTGTGGGCTAAAAATATGTAGTAGACTCAATATTTAGTACACGCAATAAGTGAATCGATTTTAATTGAGGAGGAAATAACATTGTAAGGGTTTGAACACAATACCTCATACACCTGCTTTGATACCGTGTTAAATCACTGATTGATAGAAAAGTTTAAACTTATGAAGGGAAATTTAATATTATATATTATCTAACAATTATATATATTGCTAAATTATAACAAATAACTCCCTTGAACTTTCCTCGTTGTTTCAAAAGTACCTGTATACTTTCAAGCTGCAATATTACCTCTCAACTTTCATAAACTTCTCATAACTATTCTTGAAATAATGAATAAAAATCAGGACTTAGAATTGTGTGACAATGACTTAAAACGATGTGGCGATTCAAATTTTTGTTCTGTCACTTACTATACCATTTCAGTCTCAATTTGTATCCAAATTTCAAATATTCATATTATATATACGGTCAAATTATAAAAAAAAAACCTCTTTGTTTCAAAATACTTCTATACTTTCAAAAGTTACAATATTACCTCTCAACTTTTTAAAACCTTTCGAAACTATTTTTGAAGTATAAATTCTTTAGAATTTCAAAATGAAAATCAGGACTTAGAATTGTGTGACAATGATCTAAAACGATACGGTGATTCAAATTTTTGTTGTCACTTACTATACAATTTCATATCTCAATTTTTATCTAAAGAATTTCTACTCCAATGATATTTTTGAAAGTTCAAGAGCAATATTGTAAAATTTGAAGATATGAGGGTATCTTGGATACAAATGTCAAAGTTTAGGAAATCTAACCGATATATTTACAGAAGTAATAATAACTTTTGTTTTGTTTTGTTTCTAATTTTTTTAGCTTTTAATGAACAGGGGCGTATATGATATAAACAATTGTTAATCAAAAGCCATAAAAGAAACTATTCATGTTTTGTTTATGTTTTTCTTAGTATTTTTCTAAGCAACATTATTTAAGTTGGATTAATAGTCCTTAATGGAAAGGACCATTTTCAATATACGAAAATGAATAAAAATATTTAAAAATATAGTAAAATTTAATTATTTATCTATGGCACATAAACAATTGGTATTCTATTACAGATAGATCGTGATATTTTATTATTATTTGTAAATATTTTCAGTAATTTTATTATTTAAAATAATTTTCTTAATAGTAAAAGAATATATACAAGTTTTTTTTAGTTAAATTAACAAATTTATATACAAAAAAGATTTAGTTGCAATGGTTACGTAAGTTTTGGAATAATATCTTGTATCAAAATATGAAAATCTTATTGTAAATTCTATAGTTCAATGGTAAATATATCATGTATTAGAACCCTTTTTTTCCCCTCAAGTGGTTTGGATATATTGTAAAAGTGGTCGACAAATTAACATGAAAGCGTCAAAATGCGCATAATAATAGATGTATTAGCGGTTAAGAAGTCTGTAGTTTCGATTCTTCTAATTTTATTTACTTAAAAAGAAAAAAAACTAAAATGTAATAAAATTTTCCAAGCGAACACGTTTTTTTTTTTTTTTTTTTTTTCTATTTATAGAAAATGCCTTTTAATTTCTCAAAGATCCCATGGTGGCAAAAGGAGAAAATAACGATAAAGCCGCCAGAAAAGTGGTGGCATTATTTTAATTTCAAGTTTGTAGCAAATGGAATAAATGACAAAAGGGATTAATAGAAAAAGAAAAGAATCCCACCGTTTTATTTAATGAAACATAGTGGTCGTTTATTTATACTATAATGGATTATTTTTTAGCCATCAAATTTTAAAAATATATAATATTTACGTTGAAATGTCGTTAGGAAATGTTTTGAAAATCATAAAATATAATATAACTGATTATTTTGAAAACATTAATTAATCATTTTTAATATATGTGTACTATTTACACGAAAATGTCCATGTTCCATATATTTTTGGAAAAATGATGAAGAATGAAAGTTAATCATATTTTTAATTAGTAAATAAGAAGGGATCTTTTTAAATATAAAAATAATTTAAAAATATTTATACTTTATAGCAAAAAATTCCAAAAGTACAAAGGTACTTTTGGAATTTTTTGCTATAAAGTGTAAATATTTTTGGGATTTTTCTATTTATAAGAAATTCCCAAATAAGAATTATAATTGTTATTTGTTTATATAAGGTTTTAGATTCATATAAAATTTACATTTTGTTATAAAATTAAGGACGAGTATATAATTTTTTTTTTTTTTTTTAATATCCATGAGCGTGTTTGGGATAGTACAAATGTACATCAACTAATTTTGTGGGACAATGAAAATCTATCTTAATCTTATAATATTTAGGTGTCAAGGAAACTCTAATATTAAATCATTGACATGTGGTCACATTGATCTCTTAGCTTTTTATCAATGTCATATCCTCTATTTACTGATAGGCCGACCTATAATGGTTAAGAAGATATGTAATATTTGAACAAATAATGAAATAATTTTGAATTGTTAAATGTACAATGTACATTGTCTAACACTAAAAAAAGTGACGATGGAGCATCTACTTCTAAATGTTGATAGTTTAAATAAAAATTACAATATTGCTCTCAAATAACTAATAATGAGAATAGTTACTAAATGAAAACGATACGACTTGTACTCTCAAGTCTTTGAAATCATTTTGGCAATCTCAGGGATTGGACTGTTAAATCCATCGCTTACATATGAAAAATACGAGTCATCAACATCATCATTTAGATCTGGTTTGACACGAACCAAATCGAGGTAATATATTTTTGCTACATACACATAAGTATGTTGGATAGTTTTAAATTCAACTTATATTCTACCACTTTTGTTGGTGGTGTAGCAACAATTGGTTCAGTAAAACTCATTTTTACATCTCTAAAATGTACAAATTGCATTCAAAGATTATGGATTAGGTGAATTCATAATTCATATCAATTCAAATATAGATAATTGTGTATGGATTTTTTTTTCTATTATTACCTCAAATCCAAAATCTTTAGCATTTGGTCCATCCATAATAATTAATTGTATATTTAAGAACAATCTCCATTAACTTAGGATTCATTCTAATACTAGTGGTGTATTGATATTTTTTAATTCAAATAATGAGTTATATATGTTATGGCAATTTGATTAGTCTAAATATATTTATATTTGATGTGATGAATAAAATTGGCAAGTTGAATTTCTTAATTAGTTCTCAGGTAGGGGATCCTTTAAGACAAATTTAAATACTCCTATGTTGAAGAAACTATTTTAGGAGCCCTTTAATTGAACTTCTAATAACAAACTTTAAAACCTCTCAAATCGATTTTACGTCAATCTAAATGAAAGGACTAGATTTGGATTATCATTTGATCTATGACCAAGAGATAAGAAGAACTAGTTTCTCACTCCAAGTTCGAACAATCGACATGCAAATTGATCATGCTTACTTGAATGTTCTTCGCATGCAACCTTGACTCAAGAATTGCAAAGTGGCGATGAAGCTATATCATCTACTAGAGGATTAGTAGATGATTTGATTCTGGAGAAATTTAAAAACTCGAAACTGATTGTTTAATCATTAATGTTCCTCCTTCAACCCCTTAAGACCTATCCGCTTAGTTAAAAAAACACTAAAAGTCCATTTTACTCCTACCTCAACAATACATAATAAGATTAAAAAAACCTCAAAATAAGATACATATGGGTCCAAAACGAAAATACCAAAATAAAATATACTTGCAATTAAATTATACAAATGAACTTTAACAAACCTCAATCAATTTCATCTTGTAGTATCATATGAACCAATTATGGAGCTTCTGATATGTTTTTGTTCCTTGAATCTTTTCAATTGAATTCATTTCTATTTGTATGTGAGAATTTTATATCTAACTGTAACTTCTTGGGCCTTAAACATGTGATTGGTCATGGAGATAACAAAGATATCTTGGTTCACATCATAGTGATTTCTAGACATACAATTCATCATCAACAAACAACCTTATTAATCAAGTGTTCTTCAGCATGCTACTTAGGGCAAGATGGTTTGTGTCAACATAGTGGTACCAGGTTGCATTATACCAGTGTCCCATAACTCATTATTTCACTAAATAATTATCTATTGTTATATATATAATTGGTCACCCCTTGTGTAATTCTAATAGCGAAATCTACTGATTAAATCTGCACAAGGGGTCATAGTTTGGTTTTTGGTTACAAAAAATAAAAATTCAAATAATTATCAAACATAACCTAAGAAAATGTTATTCACCGTGATGGGTTCAAATACCAAAGTTGAGTGTAAACTAAATAAACCACAATTGTGCAAACTAAATTGCTTTCCTTTATGTGAGAAATTACTTTGTATTCTTTTCATCTCTTGATGATTTAAGATATTTATTTGAACATATCTGAGAAAGTAATGAAATTAAATCTATAACAAAAATGAAAGTAAGATATGGGGAGTAGGTAGTCAATTCTAAGCCATGGGGTTAAAAACAACCGTCGAATGGTTGGCAATATGCAAACTGAACTGTCCTCCTTTCTCTGTGACATCAATCTTCTCCATCCCATTTGGAGGCTTCATTTCAAACTTTGAAACCAACTTGGCAACAATGAGTCCTAAGATTGGCATTGCCAAAACAATTCCAGGACAACTCCTCCTTCCAACTCCGAATGGTAAGAATCGATAATCCACTTTTCCTGCAGCAATGGCCTCTGTTCCACTTTCTTCTTCAAAGAACCTCTCTGGCCTAAACTCCTCTGGATTTTTTTACCACTCGGGGTTGTTTGCTAACCACCAAGCATTCACCACCACCTTGGATTCCTTTGGAATGGTGTACCCTCCAAGTTTTGCCTCTTCCAAGTTCATATGTGGCACCAACAATGGTATTGGAGTGTGCAACCTAAGTGTTTCTTTTACTGTTGCTTGCAAGTGTGGCAATTCATGAAGGTTAGATTCAGTCACTTCCTTTCCTTTCAGAACGTTAGCAATCTCCTCCCGAATCTTGTGTTGGATTTCTGGATGATTCACCAACTCAGCTATCGCCCATTCCATCGACCAAAGTGTTGTTTCTATAGCGGCCACATTGATGTTCTCCACGATATAAATCACATTCTCTTCACTAATTTCACCTTTCAGTTGAGCGTCTATGATATGATCCATGGCGCAACTTATCTTGTGCTTATCTCCATTGGCAGCCATTATCTTCCTGTTAGACATTAATAAAATCACATTAGTCAAATACACTTCAGCTTGAAATAACAAAAGTGGTCATAATGTAATAGACAATTCTAATACCTTCGTTTCTCAACGTAGTTTTTGTTGAAGAAATCCAATCTCCTACTCTGTAAATCCCTACACTTGTTCAAGTAACCTCGTAAGAAGGGTCTGAGCAATGGAATGAAATCTCCATAGTTGTACTCAAAGCTCTGTGCCAATCGACTTCTTTCTGAGTTGAATCGAGTTGCTTCAATGAACAAAGGATCGTCTTGGGACTCAAATTTTGCATCAAACATCATTCTATACATGATGTTGTACAACATCAATTGCAAACGCTTTCTAATGACTATCCCTTCTGATTGAAACTTCTTATTATTCTTAAGGTCATGAACCACATAGTCCATCTCATCCTCCCACATGCCACTGTAATTGTGCACAACTTTGTTCGTGAAAAACGGCAGAGTCATGATTCTTCGCATCTTACGCCAATGGTCTCCATAAATCGTAAACACCATATCTTGACCATTTCCAGTGAAGATATCAAACACGACATTTCGAGGGCGAGAGCCAAACTCGACACCTTGAGCATGCAGAACTTGGCTAGCAAGCTCGGCATCAGAGATGACAACGAGGTTCTTGGAACCAAGCTTCAAGAGGAATATGGAGCCAAATTTGTTGCACAAGGAAGCAAGAAGGCGATGGTTGAGATCATTGCCAACTTGGAGCCAATTGCCAAAGATGGGAATGGAGAGAGGGCCAGGAGGAAGCTTGGAGGAGAAGGCCATGGAAGAGATGATATACGTAAGGAGAGGAACAAGGAAGATGGTTACTCCAAAAGCAAGTGGAGACATGGGGAATATGAACTTAGTAACAAGAGAAACAATAAGCATTGAAAAGAGAGAAACGAAGGCATTGGAAGCCATATCTAAAGAGAGAAAGATCTAAAGAGAAGCTATTGAGGGATTGAAAGAGGGGGAAATGGTTTATATAGATATGATTTCGGGGGTAGGAGGCAAATCTATGTGCTTTTGGTTTTATAAGTGGAAAATAGAAGTGGTTTTTGGTGAGAAGTATTTTAATGTAAAGGTCAAAACTTGGAGTTGGTGATGGTTGGTGAAGCCGCCTTTGGTAACTATAAGCAATTCCTTTTGTTCCAATTTTGACCATATTGTGCTTTTGGCTTGAGTCAAAGTGCTTCTTCCTTTCATATTTATATATGTCAATGAGGGAGACCTTTTCTCTTTCTTGTCTATCATTGGTTTGTTGTAAGGCTGCTTTTTATAATACCTTCATTTTTTCCATCTTTAATTTCCATAGCTATTGTAAAAAACTAAAAAGTGCTAAGAAAACATTTTTAGTTCCTAAATTATTGTTTGTAATTGTTTATTTCTTATGGTTTCTAGTTTTTGTGACACTTTTTTTCATATCCTGAAGATTAGGATTAATTTTGGATGAAATATCGTGACCGATCAATTGATTAGGAAGTAAGTGAATTTATTAAACAATAGTAAGTGATTAGTCAAGCTATAAATACTTTTCATAGGTTTGAAAATATATATTTTTTTCTTTTTTATTTCAATAATATGTGAGATGAAATTTGAATATCTGACTTTTAATTGAGAGTACATACTTTACCATAATTAAGCTATGTTAATGTTGACTAAAAATACTTTCATTTATTTTGATCCTCCTTTGTTTTTGTTAAAACATTTTTTTTTAAAAAAAAGGGCAGAAGAGTATACCACTACACATTAGGGAATATATCGTAAGATCTTAAGCTAATAATTTTATCCATTTAACAATCTTGAACTTTTACAAGTGTACCTATTTATAATATCTATTGTTACTTTAATCGTTAGCGCATCAATTTTAATCATTTATTTTATTAATCTGACATTTGAAGACGTCTACATGCATGTAAAAATTGATGCTATATATATATATATATATATATATATTATTGTTTTGAAAAAATATGTTTTAAAATTTATATTATAAGACTTGACTTTAGGTATCTTTCCATAAAAAGTAATTTTACGGAAAATAAAAATTGAGGTATTATAAATATTATGATAATAAATGACTATTAGATGCACATGCTTAGTGTCCATTGACCATGTGTCATGCTCTCATTTCCCAAAGTGTTATCCATGTGTCTCAACATTACACATTATTAGTGTCCATGTAATCCACCCCTACTTACCAAATTGTCTACAAATAGTGGCACAAATAGTGACATTTGGTGGGGTTTTGGAAGATACAGATTGGACAAAATCCATGAAAATTGGAGAAAGTTGAGATTTTAGAGAAATTTATTATTTCATATTTTGTTAATTTAATTTAATTTAATTATATATTATATTTAGTTTATTTTAATATTTATTTATTTTATTATTACATTATATTTTATTAGTATCCGTGTTCCTGTTATGCTCCTCAAGTTCACAACATGTTATCAACACGAGCTCCTATCATTTTTCTTGCTAAAGATATTTAAGTTTTTCTCTTTTCATTATAATTAATAAATTAAATGTTGTTTTACATATTTGATATATATTAAAATTCTAATATAAATATAATATTTTGTAATAGTGCTACTATAAAAATATTATAAAATTAGAATTTGTAGCATTTGATATTAATGGTAATAATTATTTATCATTAGTGCTTGATGTCAAAATATACCTGGATGCCACAAACATGTGATCATCAGAAAATAATTTTTCTTCCTAAAGCTCGTTGTAAATGGATGCACTTGAGGCTCCAAAATTTTAAATTGATATGTTAGAGATGACATTTTTCTATATTTCGGATATGCTCCTATAGTAATATATCGAGAAAAAGGTTTTAAACAGTATTATGAACTAATTTCATGTCTTCTCGTAGTCGAACAAAATAACGAGTTAGTAATGAAAAATCATGAATCTTGACCAACCAGAACGATACCATTCCTTGAAGTGAATGTTGTGAATTTTAGTAATAATCGTGGTTGAGGTCATGACTGTAGTAGAGGAAGAAATAATTACTATTTTCGTGGTGGTCGTTACAATCATTCAAATTTCAAAAGAACTACACAAAATGATGATCACAAAGGAAAAACTCCATAAGATAAGAGTTAAAAAAGTGTTGAAAATAAATGCTTCTGGCGCAGAATGACTGAGCATTGGTCACGTACCTGTCGTACGTCAAAACACTTAGTTGATCTCTATCAAGCATCCCTGAAGGGAAAAAAATGTGAAAGCAAATTTTGCATACCAGGATAATGACATATTTGACTCATCCCATATGAAAATTTTGGATGTGGCGAACTTCTTGAATCTCCTAAAGAGAAAATCGGCAGAATTGATGGAACATCAAGTATTTCTTTTGACTTTAAAAATATCTAGACTTAATGCTATTTTTTTCATCTCCATATTTTTTTCCTCTTAGTAGATGTTAACTTTTGTGTATTCCAAGTATTATTGTAATTATTTTCTTTTAATGAATAAACTTTGATCATTTTCATATCTTGAGTGACTAAAAAATGGATAAAAAAGATCTATATCTAGCAGACAGTGTAACTACACATACAATACTTACAAATATAAAATATTTTTTCAAACCGACAATGCTAGAATCAAAAGTCAATATAATATCAGGTTCTACAAACTCAATTGAAGGGTTTGGAAAAACAAATATTATTTTGCCTAGAGGAACAACATTTACAATTGACAATGTATTGTTTTCTAGTCAATAAAAAAGAAATCTACTTAGTTTAAAAGATATATATCGCAATGGTTATCATATTGAGATTAATAGAAAGAATAATATAGGGTGTCTTTATATCTTATCTACTGTCTCATATGAAAAACATATGTTGGAAGAGTTGTCTGCTTTATCTTCTGCATTATATTATATTCATATACGAGGAATTGAAACATATGCAACAATGAACCTAAAGTTCATGAATCCAGACATATTTACAATTTAGCTTGACTGACTGGGTCATTTAGGATCTATAATGATGAGAATAATTATTGAGAATTCAAATGGACATCCATTGAAGAGCCAGAGATTCTTCAATCTAATGCATTGTCATGTGATCCTTGCTCTCAAGAAAAATTGATAATTAGACCATCACCAACAAAAGTGGGGATTGAATCACCTACATTTTAAAAATGAATTCATGGTGATATATGGTGGACCTATTAACCCAACAAGTGAACCATTTAGATATTTTATGGTATTAATAGACGCATCCAACAAATGGCCTCACATGTGCTTATTATCAAGTCGAAATCTTGCATTTGCAAGATTACTTGCTCAAATAATTAAGTTAAGAGCACAATTTCCTGATTATATATTTAAGACCGTTCGTCTTGATAATGCTGGTGAGTTTACATTCCAAGCTTTGGATATTTATTGTATGTCCATTAGGATACGTGTTGAACATTCTGTAGCTCATATTCATACACAAAATGGTTTAGCAGAATCATTCATAAAACATTTGCAGTTAATTATTAGATCATTGCTTATAAGAGCCAAGCTTTCCACATCTGTATGGGGACATGTTGTTTTGCATGCGACATCATTTGTATGCATTAGACCAGTAGCTTATATCATAAGTACTCACCATTACAATTAGCTTATGACCAGATATTTCCCATATGAGATTTTTTTGATGTGCAGTATATGTTCCAATTGCTCCACCACTACGTATTAAAATGGGTCCTCAAAGGAGGTTAGGAATATATTTTGGATATGATTCTCCATTACTTATTAAATATCTTGAACCCCTAATAGGTGATGTATTTACTGCACGATTTGTTGATTGTCATTTTAATGAGACAAATTTTCCAACATTAGGGGGAGGAATTAAGATATTTAATTAGTCTAACTGTGTATGAAAATCTGGACAGATATCTTATGGATGTAGTCACAACATACTTATATGAATCTTTTAATAATGATATTTATATGAGAATCTCAAAAGGATTTAAGGTACCTAAAACATATAAATCAAATTCCTGAGAGGTTCAATAAAGTTACAGAGATTGCTATATGGATTGAAACAATCAGGACGAATGTGGTACAATCGTCTGAGTTGATATTTGTTGAAAGAAGGATATCGAAACAATCCAATATGTTCATGTGTTTTTATAAAGAAATCACAATCAGGATTTGCTATTATAACTGTATATGTTGATGACTTAAATATAATTGGGACTCCTGAAAAGCTTTCAAAGGCAATAGAATATCTTAAGAAAGAATTTAAGATGAAAGATCTTGAAAGAACAAAATTTTGCCTTTGCTTGCAAATTGAGTATTTAGCAGATGAGATATTTGTTCATCAGCCATCTTATACATGAAAAGTTTTGAAAATGTTATATATGGACAAAGCACATCCATTGAACATTCCAATGGAAGTTCGTTCACTAGATGTGAAGAAAGATATATTTCGACCTCGAGATGATAATGAAGAACTTCTTGATCCTGAAGCACCATATCTTAGTGCAATTGGTGCACTTATGTATATTGCTAATAATACAAGACTAAATATTGCATTTTCAGTAAATTTATTAGCAAGATATAATTATTCTCTAACAAAAATACATTTGAACAAAATTAAACATATACTTCGTTATCTCCAAGGAACGATTGATTTGAGTTTGTTTTATTCAAATAAATTGAATTTTGATCTAATTGGTTATATAGATTTTGGATATTTATCTGACCTACACAAAGCTAGATCTTAAACAGGTTATCTATTCACATGCGGAGGAACTGTTTTATGATGACGATTAGTGAAATAGACCATAATGGCTACTTCCTCAAATCATGCTAAAATTCTTGCAATTCACGAGGCTAGTAGAGAATGTGTAACATCCCACATTTTTTTATTTTATTTAATAATAAGGTAATTTTCAGTAACTTTATTAGTTGGAAATTATTTCCTTAGTTGGAGGGCATGTTTGGAATTTTGGATTTGAAGTATAAGTGCGAGGATTTAAGTGTTGGCGTGAAAATTATTCAAATTCTTTTCAATTGTCAAACTCAATTTGGAAATTTATGGCAAGAATTTATTTTTCTTGGAAAAGGAAAGAAATTTAAATGGTATAAGGTGGAATAAGGAAA